>NW_020170519.1:46605-49118 GCF_000524195.1 Echinococcus granulosus | reverse complement strand
GGCCATTGGCCGTCTGCGAAAAGCATGTGAGGAGGCAAAGAGGCTGTTGAGCTCGGCTGAGTGCACAAACATAGAATTAGAATCGTTGTTTGAGGGCATAGATTTCAGTGCAAACCTCTCACGGGCCCGATTTGAGCAGTTGTGCTTGGACCTCTTCAGTCGGACGATGAATGCGGTGAAGACGGCATTGAATGATGCGAAGTTAAATAAGGCTGACATCCACGAGGTAGTGTTGGTTGGTGGTTCGACGCGTATTCCAAAGGTGCAGAAGATGTTGCAAGACATCTTCACTGCCAGTAAGCTGAACAAGTCCATAAATCCAGACGAGGCAGTGGCGTACGGTGCGACGTTACTGGCTGCCAATCTGACTGGTGACAAGTCAGAGACGGTGCAGGATTTGATATTGCTAGAATTGACATCACTCTCACTGGGTGTGGAGACGGAGGGTGGTGAGATGTCGACGGTGATAAAGCGTAACACGCGAATTCCCACAAAACAGACAAGTAAATACTGCACGTGTAAAGACAATCAACAGAGTGTGTTGGTCAAGGTATATGAGGGTGAGCGCGCGATGACAAGTGAGAACAAGTTGTTGGGTGAGTTTCTTCTATCGGGTCTCCCACTGGCGCCGCGTGGTGAGACTAAGCTTGAAGCCATCTTCGAAATTGACGAAAATGGCATTCTCCATGTGTCGGCGGTGGAAATGTTGACGGGGAAGCAAAATAGCATCACCATCACCAACTACAAGGGTCGTCTATCGGAGGAGGAGATAGAGAAAATGCTGAATGATGCCGAGAAATTCAAGCAGGAGGACGAGAAGCAGAGGAGCAGGATGGCAGCAAGGAATAGGTTATTGGACTACATCTACAGCATAAAAAGGAAATTAGAGAACGAAGAGGTAAAGCAGAGGACATCGGAGGAATATCGACAAAATGTACTTGAAATGTGGGAGGACGCTATCAAGTGGACAGACGCCGAGGAACAGGCAACAGAGGATGACTACGAACAAATGCGCACAAAGTTTGAGAGCGTAGGCAGCCTTATCATGGCAACGAAGCAACTCGGTTTGTAAGCACGGAGAAATGGAAAGTAAAATGAAAATCTGCACATCAAATCATGCCCCCTTACTCTATTCCGCAAAACGCTGTATCATGAAATTAGAAATATGCTTATCTAACCCCAGCCCCAACCCCTTGTGAAATGTAACCCGCTTTGTACATTACCAACTACATGCGTAAGAATTCACTTTAGCCTTCGTGTATGCACTTCGCTATCCATTTACCCATCCACATACACCTCAACGCACTCCTTCATATTATCGAAGACTTGGCATGAGACAACGCAAATTTTGAAGACCATGCCAGCAATCACTTCACTACATGGTTTGATAAAAATACGGTGAATACTGCAGTGCTGGGCCTTGTCAAAACCTTACAGTTTGGGTCACTCCATGCAAGGAGGGCATTCATTCCTTTTCCCTCATTTATGTTTATTTGAGGCTAGGAGACGAGAATGCTACATGCCATTGACACTTTCTTGTTTTAGTTATAATAGAATAGGTGGACAGAGAGAAGATCAGCTTATAGGAGATGACCGACTAACCGCAGTAAGTTTGGAACGATGGGAGACTTACAGACACTTACTTACTTCTGTACACACTGTAGAGTTCAAAGTGCCTGCATGCATGTGCAAGAAGCATAAACAAGTGAAAAACGAAGGTAGACAGTTATTGCTTGTGTTTCATTTCCCTGTATAAGAGACATTCGGCAGTTTTGTCAATGAGTGAGTGAGCGTAGATGGCACACTGAAAATTCTCTATTCGATAGCATGCTGTAGGGTTTGACTATTCGAAAGCCAAAGCTCAGCGTTACCAATAAACTAAAGTAATTCAAGATGGCATAACGCGTAGGACCGCGTGAGTCCATCACCAACCTTGGCAAGCAGAACCGGTGAAGGCTGGGCAGTGTTTCAATTGTCACGTTTGCTCCACACCTGCGACTGACTGAGTGAAAGTAACTGAAAGTCGTCAAATGCCACTGAGTAGACCCTTTTCGACAATGCTCCATACGTTTGTGCTACCTTTCAATACGCCAAAAAGACGATTAGTGAAATCAAATGCACTGTCAGGATATTTCCATGTAATTTACTAGATTTGCCAAAAAGAATTTAGGACACTTAAAAATTTTCCTCTAATGTGCGATTTGTCGCTAAGAATTAGCTGAAATACAGTAGTGACATGCTCGACTATGTAGCCTCTTCGGTCCCCACGAATTTCGGTTCTGCTGTCGTCACTCGTTCAATATCCAACAGAGTCCCGTACAGTTGTCGGTATGAATTTTATTTATTGGGCTCCTCTAACTTTCTTAGTTAAGCTAACATTTATTACCTTACTTGTTGTTGCTATTTAACATTGTCAGACATGGCGCTGCTCCCCTCGACGAAAGTACCTACCATCGACAACCTAAGTCCAATTGTGCCCGCTACTCCTTAATTTCTGTTACTTCTACTCTGGT
>NW_020170519.1:41804-46505 GCF_000524195.1 Echinococcus granulosus | reverse complement strand
CAGACGTTTGTGCTGCCTTTGAATGCGCACAAAAGACAGTTGGTGGACTCAAACGCATTGTCAAAGCATTTTTGAGGGATTTTTTCCGTAGTTGCTGAAAGCGTTTTATGTACCTAAAGGGTTCCCCGTACTGTGTACGTTGTCACTAAGATTTGGCTATTTCGCAATGCAGTTATACCAGCTTGTTGATGTATTTGGGTTCTGCTTGCGTGCATTTCTGAGTGACATCTGTCCCTTCTCGTATGATCCAAAACGTTTTCAAAGGGTATCCTCCTGCCAATAACTGATTGAATTTGGTTCCAAAGGTATGACAACGCAACAGCTTGTACTCTCACTTTCATCCTAAGGCAAATGTGCATGATGTGGATATTTGACAAACAAAAGGCCACTTTGTCTGCATCGGTAGAGCTATTTATCTCGTTAACTTGGCGAGCTTGTACATCTACATCCACAAATTAACCTCTGAAACATCTCCAGTAGAAGAAGTACAATCGCAATGATTAATACAATTTATTCTGTTGTATGAGGACACAAAGTTGTTCTCATGGCATTGCAAAAGATATGCCATTTAACTGTAATAAAAACTATTTTTCTTCTGGAATTTAGGAGTTTCCACTCATCTCTTTTACATGTGCTGAGGGCTTGTTACGCTTGCTCACATCTCGTCGGGAAGTTGCACAAATATCCACTGTAGTGTGTCCACTTGTCAGTCCCACATTTGCGCACCACGCGTGTGTACACGTCAGTAGGCTGACTTTAAACGCAGGTTCCAATAGATAAGATGATCGCCAGTTGCAAATGAAAACCGTTGCCGGTACCTAACTAGCACGACCTCAAAAGTGCCACCTTGTATCTTACAATATGTTCGCGTGAGGAATGAATAGGCCCGCCATTTCTCCCGAACATCACTGTGATTCCTAACTGGCATATAAATAGGAATGTTAGACATGAACGAGACCTAAAAATAGCATATATGTTAAAGCAAAACTTTTCTATTTCAGCGGAGCAACTAGAGAATAACTACCATTACTGCTCACAATGCCAGAAACCGACCAAACACCGAACAAGTTAAAGGTTAGGAAATGAGGGTGCTCTGAAGCGAGAAAAAGTACGCTGAAGATTGTGGAGTTGTCAAGATTTCTCCAAAAGTTGAGTCCATTTACGTTGCATTTGTTGGTCCTTGTGGAGGCTCTGGGAGCTTTAGCGTTTTCGAAGTCAATGAACAGCTGCGAGGTATTGCACGTGCAGGCATTGCGCATGACGGAATCGAACAATCAAATCAATTGTGACGCTGATGATCGTTGGCACGGGTCTACTGTCAATCCACTACACCCACAATAGTTTCATCAACTCCACTCCCCGATGACGAAGCATCTATATAGATAAAAGATGCAGGGACTGTCGCCGATCGAAAGGACTTTTAAAGTGATGGACACGAATTCACATCTTAAGCCAAGCCTCATGTCATCATTTCCTAAATGGAAGCCGTCATGCTGCGAATATCCACCTTCTTCGAATAAAAGGTGCAGAATTCATCCTTACGAACTAGGTTTAGGAGGAAGAAAGGAGGAAAGAACAAAAATAGTGTGCTCTGAAACATTTCTATGAGAAGGGTGGGTGCAGCACAATTTCTCACAAACAATTGTAAGTTCGACTGAAGCGCTTACGGTAGATACCACGGCAGCTTTGCCCCTCAGACAAGGAGAGAAAAGTTAGATCTGCGTCAAATTAAAGGAATATTTGGTTGCAGAAAGTCAGCACATGTATCGAAACAGGAACAGAATTTTACCTCTGGAACCAAGGCAAGCATCTAGGCAATGAAGACATGCAGACTTATCGTCACCGCCTGCCCCTGTGTGCTAAGTGACGGTGTTTCCTCCAACACAACTGTGGAGTCATTCAGGTGAATTTCCCAACTCAAGAGGTGGTCACCACCAAAGCTGAGTATTACTGTTGCGTTCTGTGCGATGCGAAGGTTACGTCGGCGGAGAAGGTAGGGAGGCAGTGACCATCAAGACTACTTTCCGTGGTCACAATGACGTACGAGGTCTTACTGCTAAATGCGCCACATTTACATTACAATAATCCTACATAAGGATAAGGGCCCATACTACATAGCCCTAACACAACACTCTCAAATAGTTTCAAGCCCGCTCATATCAGTCATCATTGAAGCGGGGGTAAGTGTGCAAATGTAGAGAGGGAGGATTGTGTAGAGCAATAAAATCACTACAGTTACAACATAGAGAGAAAAATGAAGAACGGGGAAATGAAGGAGAAGATATCAGAGGCGCATCGACAAAATATGTTTGCGACATGTGAGGGGGTAATGAATTTGGCGGACACCGAAAAATAGGAGACGAAGGAGGGATACGAACAAATGCACAAAATGTTTGAGAACGTGTAAAGCCTTTTTATTGGCGACAAAGAAACTCGGTTTGTGAGGGCAGAGACATGAAATGTGCAGTGGACAGAAACACGCGCCAAATCACCTACCCTTTGGTCAACCCTGCAACACACGCCATTGCAAAATTCTAGACGTGCCTATCTAATGCTATCTGCAGTCCCTTGTGAACTACGCAGATAGGAGCATATTAAAGCCTTCGTGTACCCATCTTCTAACTCACCGCCCCATTGCTTTTCCATATTCATTTATCTATGGCTTGAGACCAGCCCACGAAGATTACAAAGACCATGCCAGCAACCACTTCAATTTATGTTTCCCTAAATGACCACCTTAGGAACTTTAAACGCGAGCCTCGTCACAACGATATAGTATAGCGCACTACATTTTTAACGACCTTCTGACTACGCGCAAGCAGTCTCTCCAATATACATGTCGTTTTGAACATTCAGGTTGACGATTTAAGTGGTTTTGCATTCCGCGGATAAATGACAAATGGGTCACCAACTAAGGTCTCCCACATCCTCTATTCTTACCCGACTCACTATCTATTCAGCTGTCAATCTAACAAATAATTAAAGGGAGATCGGCATTATTAAAAGGGCATTAGACCAGAAGATGAAAGACTGCAAAGGGCGGCCGAATTAGCCATCTTGATTAGCATTTTTCATGAGCAGGCCAAACGATCAAGCGGAGTAAGCACCCTGGCAGCACCCGTCAGCCTGTAATGATGTAAGGTGGAACAGGACGGAAAACGGAAGCCAGTGTACATTCATTTCATTATCCACGTTCAATACATGCCAGATAAGGATTGCAACATGAATTGCAGCTTCACTTGTAATTTTTGACTGTCGACTCGACAAAAAACAGGGAAATGCATAAAACAGGTGGAAACCTCTTCCAACCTAATGGCAAAAGCAGTGAAAGAAAATGAGTTGTCTAAGTGAGATCTTGCCTCAACAAAGGCTCGTGAGATCGTTTCACACTGGCCACTTGTCACCATTCCTCATGAGAATGGCACTTATCAGAGCCTAATGAGAAGCGTCATAATCATATAGGCGAAGAAAGTGTGACCGGGAGGATTGTGCAAATAGAATGCATTCCCATACAGCAATTACCGCACTTTCTTTACGAAGGAGCCTCTGTCACCCCCAAATCGAGTTAAGTCGCTTGAGAGCTGGTGAAAGGTAGGAGTGGGTACCAGACAATTCAATCCTTGATTATCTGAACAGAGAGCATAGAAAGGACTACGTAAAAGTCTACCGTAATTCGATATTTTTTTGAAGGTGCGTTCTGACACACCCGAATGGGGTGGAGCCACCCTTGCTCTTCACCACTAATAAGGCGGATACTCAGGGCTCAGGCGCAAGCATTGAGTGGACCCAATTTATGGCATGGGGAAACATCACCACTACTAATACCTCATGCGTAGTTATTGTCGATGTGGTTGAAGTTTGACAAACATCAGTCTTTCATTAGTGACACCACGCGCACTATGCAGGGGGTTTGAGCATAGCTCGGAGCACCCTCCTCTGCCTTTACCAAATACAAAGTATTGCAAGTCTTTGCTGCTCTTCCTTGCCTATCACCCTCTGGAACAGTAGATCTTGGATTGTGGATTTACTTCCACCTCCGTAAATGAACATCACATACATGAAAGGATCCACACCAACGTAGAGAAGACGTTTCTTTACTTCGCAAATCTCTCTTGGCACTGTATTGGGGAAAGTGAATTGCCCTCGCGAAATGATCAGTGGGTAGATTCACCAAGAACAACGAAGTTGCATAAAGATCTCGCTTTTATTGAGCGACCCACCTAGTCTGCTCCCGTGATTGGGCCGAAAGGATTCGACCAAAATGGTGTTCTTTAATCACCTCGGCCCAATAGAATATCAGAAGAGACAAATGAACCTGCCATTTGCCCCATCCCCTACTAATGCCACCTTTCTGGGAGAGACTTTGAGGTGCACAAATGCTGTTTATTACTGCCGGAAAACACTCGAGAGTACTGAAGTTTGGTGCAGGCTTGAAGTGAAAAATGTGGAGGGAAGAGGAAGACATTGCTTTAGAAAAGGGGTAAATGGCCCGAGCAGTGGTAAAATGTTGAACGAGAGTGCTTCAGTAAGAAGTGACAACCTGAGAGCAGAAGCCATTTATCCTCAAAAACACCCCCTTACGAAGAAAAATGAATTCACAAAAGGAAAACGGTTCTAGGAAAAGCGAAATTAAGAAAATAGGTGTTTTTAAGAGGAAATCACTACTGGAAAAGTAATTAAATTGCTGCAGGTTTATCGACA
>NW_020170519.1:30502-41704 GCF_000524195.1 Echinococcus granulosus | reverse complement strand
ACCACGACTTTTGATGAAGTATGAGGTATCACAAATAGACAACGCTACACCTGAGCAAACGTCTTAGAATGCAATTCCAAAAAATACCCCAAATGCAGCGTTTCAAATTCAGCAAGCATTGAGAGGGCCGTGGAAACTAATAGGTGAACAAATAAACTTCGCCGCCTGTGCATCTGCTTAACAACTAAATTAGAGACGATTTTGCTATCTAGACTAGTGACACAGTTGCGTGGAACGATCTCCATGACAAATACTGAAAAGACGTTCGAAGGAACGATTCAAACAGACAGTCTGTTACCAAAGGGGACCTATACGCATTATTCTGATAACATCTCTGCAATCGCCGCACTTCTACCTCCAAAATAGAACAATTTTTAAGTGTTGTAAAGGTATTAAGGATTCGCTGATCATTTCGTCAATGTTAAGGACACATTTCGATAGTAGATCATGGAAGGCCTTTTAGCAAATAGTATGGCAACACTTTCATCGGAGTGCCTAAACCTACCCCTCATTCGTACTCGGTTTGATGCATTCGGGTTGAAATGCTGAGGACGGATTTCATAAGAAGAACTAAAATAACTCCAGCGTCCCCAAGCTTCTCTGAAGACGAAAGAAGACATAATACTCGGATAGAACATATGCATTCAGCACAGAGGAGGTATTTGGGCTACTGGCATGGACCGAAGGCCAGCCCACCCGGCGTGGTACAAAGGCCAAGTCAAAAGTGGCTCCTCGCCAATGCCAAGAGATAAACAACCATCGCATAACATAACAGAAATGATTACCACCTATATGTAGCCACTGATGGCGCAGTGGGCGTCATGCTAAAGAAATCCGAAGCCAAACATTAGAAAGGTTCAAAATTGGGCTAGCAAAGCAATGTTCAGCCAAACGGTCGCAAGGCCGAAGATTTAGATGCCGCACAGCAGGACTCAATGCTTTCTAATTAGTGAATCCAAGACCATCTACTTGCGCATCTATCGGGTAATGAGGTCAAAAAAAGAACTGAATCAGCGAATAAGACCCGACTTCTGGTAAATCTATACCAAAGGAAGTCGAAGGCGGAACTTGAGATAGCAGCTATAGAAGCACTGCTTAATGTTTTCGCAGTTAAGGTCTACCTGCCTCCATTGCGACATCTCAGTCATCGCATTGGTTAAATAATCGCACCAGTTGAGGCTAATTATACAACCCAGCACAAATCCTGCTCAAAAACCAGAAAACACAAAGGGCATCCACCAGTTTCAATATCACAAATATGAACGATTATTTTAAAAACCATGATTCAGTGCAACCCCAGATATCATAAGCTGTCAAAAAACCCAAGTCTCATATATATGCCGCGTGGTAGACAAATAGCTATGAGAATCGTAGAAACCTTTTCGTAGCATAACAACTTTAATCAGAAAGATGATCAAAATCAGGAAATCAAAAAAACACTCACTTTGGTAAAATGGTAACCCCATGGTCCAGCTGAACCAGCTTAAGCGCAAATTTGGGGACTGAACAAGCATTTCCAGCCTCCTCATTCTCCCACATGAATGGCCAAATCACAACAATGAGTGCCATTACTACGAGGCACGACTTTGGTGGAAATCCCCAGACCTTCCAGTTGTAACACATCGGCACTCGTGGGGTCCTTTAAAGAGCAGACAATGTCTACTGACTGACCACCAGGGCAACAAAGCAGCCACCAACTCCCGCTGAAAGTGCATTTGTCCTAAGATAGTTCAAAGTCAAGCGACAGATTGATTATAAGTTGTTTTGGATTAACAGATTCAGACTCTTCCTGAGGATGTGAGCATATTGGCAAATACTATAATCCTAAAAAACAAATAGATCTGTTCTTCACAATGCACAAAAACAACAAGAAATATTAGACATGGGACTAAATCCTAACTCACCTTCGACTTCAAATATCTTTTAATTACGTACGGCAAAAACGGGATTCTCCACACTTCTTGCATATTCATCTTTAAACGTATGCTGACAAGTAGACAATTCACTTTTGCTAACACCTAAGGCAGCAAAAGAAAGAAAATACTCGCCCTTAAAA
Source organism: Echinococcus granulosus (assembly GCF_000524195.1). Taxonomy (NCBI): domain Eukaryota; kingdom Metazoa; phylum Platyhelminthes; class Cestoda; order Cyclophyllidea; family Taeniidae; genus Echinococcus; species Echinococcus granulosus. The sequence continues at coordinate 39,648 of NW_020170519.1, read as the reverse complement.
ACTTGCTCACCCTCGTTCGGTGGTAATACAAGCCAATTAACATGGCAGAAATCCATTGCCGCTCGAGGAGATGAACAAGTGGGCCAGCTAGTCGCACAAATGCACAATGACCTTGAATGGGAAGGTGGGTTCTGTTTATACAGCATATAATTTATAAAGAAAAGCTATTGTACTTTGATTGGAATAAAAACATCAATTCAAAAACAACTGGAAAGTTAACAAGCTAGCCGACTTATTTTTGCCTGTAAAAGGGCAACATCACCCATAATTCCGATGATTTAATTTATTATTCAGCAAAGAAGGACTTGTGTAAAGTCATTCCTTAAGTTCAAAATGCGTTTCTGCATTATTTTGCTACCTACAACCATTTTGCACTTGTATATTTTCGCCTATAAAGATCAAACACCATTTTACAAAGGGCAGCAATTTGACGCAAATGGTGTTCATTTGCAATTTAAGCAGTCTTACGTCAAGTTATCTCACTAGCATTTCATGGCTATGGACTGTCACACTGTTGTTTAGACCAACGAATTGTATTATTGTCGGAATTTCGACTAATATGCGTGTTTTGGGGTAGAAGATTTATCTTTAACATTTAGTCACAAGTTATTTCATGGTTAATTAATGGCAAAGCTTCATTGTCCACATCACAATAATATTCATGTTGGAAGCGCGTATCATACTTATTTGATACTTCGCGATCTGATTATTAATGGACTTCCACATTGCTATTTGCAAAATCAGTCCTCGCTTTTGTGCTGGCCCTTTCTTCCCGAAGCCTACAGAGTAAGACCTCAATAATCTGCAGCGCCCCGAGACTCCATTAAGACGAAAGAAGACACAATACTCGGGCAGAATATATATATTCAGCACGGAGAAGGTGTCTGGGCTATTGGCATGGCCCAAAAGGCCAGCCCCAGCCAGCGAGGTACAAGGGGGCTAATTCGAAGTACAAAAGTGGCGCCTCACCAATACTGGGGATAAACCACCATCGTATTACAAATCACCTACACAAAGTTCAGATTCGACATCAATTGGGGCTGAAGGTTGAGCCCAAAGCAAAGGAATGGCTTTCCAGAGACCTGCAACTGTCTGCTTAAAAGGCTATAGCAAACTTTCATGCGTCACAATTAAGTCACCTAAATGTTCTGGTTCAACTTTGATTGAATTACTTTCGATGGAACTACGTGTAATTCAAAACGAGTTGTAGGCAATGCTTACGGGTGTATTTGGGACTCTGTTGAAGAATCGCCCGTTGTTTACCAATAAAAAAAATCTGTTTTACATGATCGGCTGCTTACAATCACGTCTGCTGGACGTGTATCAATTCGCATAGGATGCGAACGTTATTGTCTACCAGGTGTAGATATGAATCCTCACCTTACGGGCTTATTTTGATGTAGCAAATGTGGGAAAATAACCGCAATATTTTCTCCCTCGAATACTTGGTATTTTAGTGGGACTACTAGCTTGCTTTTTATTCAGCCAGATAATTATTTGGGATAAAACATTTGTGTGTGTGTGTGCGTGTGGCATAAGTAAGAGCACCTCAAAATTGCAAAGAATGAATTAAGGCGAATAAATGGATAAGTACCGCATCCGAAAATCGCCAAAGTTTTGTGCTAGTTAAAAGCGGTTAGAAATACATGCAGCAATTCATTTATAATCAGTGCCATGCATACTACTAGTACGTTATTATTAACCAAGCGTGAATCCATATGCAGCCAGAGGAGAGTTGCCGCATTTTCTTTGCATTATAGTCATGCTGTCGCTTTTGTTTGCAGAATCTATAAAATTTTAACATCTTCGTAGTAGGCAGCAGGCTTCTCATAAAACCGACTCCTCAGGTCAGTAGACCTTCCTGCAAACCTCAAACAATTCTTTTACAGGACAATACACCAATCACGAAAAGGCTACTTAAGCAGTAAGTTCAAGGTATCACTTTTGGAAGAAGTGGTAGATCCTTCACGTAATGACCGTCTGAGGAATTGCCTGCTTTTAATTCAGATAGGCGTCTATCAGCAGTAAAACAGACGACGGTGTCGATGTCACTGCTGCTGCAAGATTTTACTGCCTTGGGAGTATTATGGACTCTCAAGATGGATTATCACATTCCTTACCTATCATTCCTTATCCACGTGTTCTCATGACTTCTCAACCGGACAGTCCTGACAGAGCCAATGTGCTAACTTCGAAGTGAGGTCAACCCGTTCCCTCCCCCCTACAGGACCATTATTTAAACCCCTACCCCTCTGTCACGCAGTCGATCTAGGCTGGCGCCTCCTAGTAATGGTAGGTTTCGGTGGCCTTTAGCTTTACCTTCCTTGCTCTCTGTTTTTTCGTTTCCGATTTTTAAACCTGTGCCTAATCAATTTCCATGCCATTCACGATCACACGCGTCCTTAACAATTTAGGCACACAAAAGATCACAACGTAAAATTGCCTACCTGCCACCTGCAGTAGGATTGAAAATATGCCAATTTCTCAATGTCACGGAGTCGGTGAATTTCTGCATGAGTGTTCCGAGCATGAGGTGGCTCCTTTCAGCACACCGATTCACCGCTGAGCTGTGTCAGCGCATTAACCAATGGACCTGGCTGGACAAGCATCTTTGCCACCTACTCTTCTCACAACCTTCACCAACTTCTTTCCATAATACTGCTGAAGCCATTCGCTATCAGCTGGAGCAAAGTGACGCCTGTCAGCGCCTTTTATCCATGCTTGATCAAGAGCAGGGCCACAGGACTATACACTTTCGTGTTTTGCCAGACTTTAATGCAAGGCTGATGTCGAATTTGGAAAGAACAGTACAGTCGAAAGCACTGCACTTTAAATCTACTGATGACACTTCACTGAACAAGTTGTCATTGCGCACACACATCGTTTCTGTACAAGACTGCATCTTCACTAGTGATGCTGCTGATAAAGAAATAAGATGCATTTCCAAAAGAACCATGCCTGATTATGGGCCCATAGATACCACACATTCAAACACCCGAGATGGACTGGACTACTACGACTGCATAATCTATTTGGTAGACCCTTCGCGCTTCCTCGAGGATGATTTAACGGCCACCTTGGAATCTCTTGCACCTCACCAAATATTGGTTGTTGCAGTCCTCATCAATGGAAGGAGAAACAAGTCAAGCGAGATGGACTGTCTCGTGAGATTCCTTCACGCCCTTGGCGACTTCCACAGCTGTCCACTGGCTGCTGCACCAACGAATTGGCGACTGTGGTGTATCAAGCTTCATCGAATGAACTCCATCAACTGGTCTGATCTACTAAAGTGGGCCTGTTACGACGTGATCTGCAAAAGGATTGATAGTGGTGAAGATGGCCACTCCTTACCGTCCAAGAGACAACGTAAATCATTGTAACTCTTGTGTGTCTAAAAGTGGTGATGTATTTTTCTGCTTTGCTTTCTGATTTGCCTTGGTTGGGTGCTTTAGTCTAGAGCACCCTAGGAAGGTTGTTCAATCACCAGATTTAAAGCTGACATGGTCGTCGATTCGCCTCACCCTTTTCTCCATGTCATGGAAAAACGATTAAACTCTACATGCATTGTTTTTGAAGCAGACACAGCAGTGACTAATGCCCGATTTATTACTCAAGAGTGTGCATTCGCTTGGTTGTAAGAATTAAGTTATTTGCTGTAAATGAACTAGTTCACAGTTGGCCTTCCAATATTCTTGTTCAGGACTGGAAGCTTTGGGTTTTAACAAGAGGACATAAACTTGTGAATGGACGCTTGTGCTACGTTTAAAAGACAATTTCTTGCTCCTGTTGATATGGGCTAATAAGATGTCAGGTGGGTTATACAACTACGAATGGCAATAGGTAACGGGAATTATCCATGAGGAATTCGACTAAGGGATGCAAATCAAAACGTTAAGTTTGTAAGTTAGATGTGAATTTGCAAAATTGGGCTACCTTAGGCAAACTTGGAATAAGAAATGCTGGTAGTGCATACTTGGCACATCTCCTCGCGAAGATAAACCTATGCATTGCGGTTGGAACTGGGATACATAAAGTCATATTAAGGTGAACATCTTGAGAAGAAAGTCAAATTATTTGACAAATGTTCTAAACACCTTCATTACACACAAATACATGACTTTTAGTCATCATTCGAGAGCTATCTGAGAAGAAAAATGACTTTCATTAGCAATCAAAAGTGACGATATGGATGATGCCTCACAATTCTGCCAATTTCAGAACATCATCTGACTAAGTTTCGTTCATTCTTAAAAAGCGAAGAACTGGCATGGCTTATTAATCAGACAGGAATAGATGATTTTGGGCTCAATTTTGTTTTGCGGTAACTTTGATGTTGGAGTAAAGTGACACGAGTTGGGAGGAGAGGGATTCGGCTAAACACGACACATTACTGGTACGACGAGTCAACCCGTGTGCTGTATTTCTGGAATTCCAGTTGACACGAACTCCCAATTGCAAAGTCGATGTGCACAAGCACATACAAAACTCTTATTGTACTTCCGATGAAACAGCGCCAAAACAGAGAAGTCAAATTGCCAGAGAACGCCATACTTTTATTCGCGGGCACCAAATTGCGTGATAAGCTTTCGGTTTATGGACATGAATACATGCTACAATGAGGTCAGCTGCCTGAGTCATTGCGAACTTCCAAACCGCTGCATGTTAGATCAATGCACTAGTTACCTGAACTTGTAAACATCACGCCTCCTCATGCGTACTTTGTCACCCAGCCTTATCTAGCCAGTGAATAGGTTCTAGCGCAATCATCGGCTGTCTTGGGCGAGAACACCGCCAACGTGAATGTGTAGCCATGTCGCAGCCGTCCGGAGCATAGGCCTGCTTTCTTCATTCCAAATAGTGCCCTGCACTTAGTGAAATCATGCCCCAGGAGCTTTAACTTGCAGAGGGCTCAATATTGCAGAATCTGGGGCAAACCTACGGCACGTTCACAAATAATAAGCTGATTTTTCTGGACACCCGGACTCAACTAATCATCCTTGACACAATTAATTGGGATGCTTGAGTAGAGCAAAGCGGAAGAGCGAACGCAGGAGTACCAGAGATGGCGCTCAATTTGACACTTTTGCAATCACATATTCAATTACTAATTTTAAAGTTTAATGGAATGCCTTACGCTTGAGCCACCTTAAACAAGTTAAACAGTTTGCGATGATTTCATGATTTAATCATCTAGACTCGAGTAAAGACAGGTTCGCACTATTGCAATAACCCAAATGAACCAAACGTGCCCATCACTTAGTGTTAAGTATCTACAAACCATCCGGATGAAGCTCATTAGATTAACATGTCGTTTGAGTGAAATGATTATTGGGTATATTGGAATTAAACATTGTGGGGGTTTGTCTCACCAATGTGCGAATGGTAATGTGGCAGGTGGGGGTTACAACTACGTCACTGACACAACATGATGAGGAATGTGTGAAGTCTGCCAAACCCTCCTCCCAGAGAGGCGGACCCAGTAACCACGCCCGAGGTGTGGGTGTGTTGGTCAACTTCAAATGAGTCATTAATGCTCGTTGATGGCGTTAAAACGAATTGATAGCATTCATCGTGCCCTAAAATGAAAATGAAAAAATGACATGCTGCAGTTTCTACTTTAAACTTGTCTAGTAGGCAGTCTCGTTGGTATCATCTACAATTTGCTTTAAGTCATGACACGATGCTCTTAGTGTACACGGCTACATTTTTAATTTGAGCTGTAAAACTTCCCATGACAAGGGGGGTAGGGAGAAGTACAAGCGGTAAGCATAACCACTTTGTTTCTTTTGTAGACTTAACACAGCAATCTGCGGTTAACTAGGGAATGAAAGAGATGGAGACATAGGAAATGGAAATACGAGTTAGAAGTAGGGAGAAAGAGAGCCAATTCTCTCCACTTTATGCCATTTGTTGACCTTATTCTTCGGTGGCTTCTAACCAAATAATTAGTCGGTTTCAAAGTGAGACAATTGATGAGGATGAATTGGGTTGCGATGACTTGACTGAGTCATGGAATTCACTCACATCAGTTCCTCAATTATTTCCTTAGCCAGCTCGGAAATAGAGTTTGCCATTTTCAGCATAATTGTGTTTCTCATAGATTTGAGTGAAGATGTCATTTTATAAACTGCACGGATTTCTCTACTCTAGCCAGGAAAAGGGGGCATTCCTGCAAGTAATGCATCATTGGAACCAGAATTTCCGTGCCATTCGATTATGGGTCGAGAGTTCGACTGCTGCATACCGTTTTTTAAAAATGAGATATTTTCAACCCGTAAAGCATAGGGACCCAAAGGCGGTCCACGAGGTTACAAATGTAGTGGACAATAATGAACACCCCACCAGTGAAATGACGCATCCGCAATCTTCATACAGCCATTCCAGGGAACCAAATCAGAAATGCCACTTATGCGTCTTTACTACCTACGAGCTATTCAAACACAAAATAGCTACGGAAATGCAGCCTTTATCCAATTCACCACTTAATAGCTGCTCAGTTTTTGTGATAAGGCAAATTCAAGAAGCTTCTAGAATCTACTAGGAATGGTAGAAGGCGCCATCAATGCAATAAAAGGCTGCACGCCTTCCTTGGTTAAAAACTCAATCATAACAGCAATCACAATGCATCAGCAATCGTAAAAACGGACACAAAGGCATCGCTTTTGAGTGAAGTTGTTGATTGGCAGGCTATGTAGACGACAATTGTCGAGGCACCGACATGCTGCAGACTTCATAAATATGCGCAATCAGCTGTCTTTTGATGTGTTTTACACCCAACAACTGGGTCCAGTGGTACTGTTCCATCAAGAATATTACATATAAGCATATTTTAGAGGGACTTTTAAGGAGATGAGCCGTGGAAACGAAAATAGGCTCAGAACCACCTTTCTTACGGCAAACGATGACAATTTTGCAGAATAAAGGATTAACAGCTCTTGAAAACCCAAACCACCTTTGCCATCTCCCAAAAGAGGTCAAACAGTATTCGGATTAGCACTCAACATTCTTGAAGGCCTACTTTTATCTCAATACTGATGTCAGAGCCTGCCTTCACCCTTACGAGGAAATGTTATTGCGCCCTGTTTAAAAGTCATTTGCACATATTCAACGCATCTACGGGTATCCGGATTCGAAATGCAAGTTGAGCCCATATGGCAGCACAAATCGGATTACAGATACATGTGAACGTTTTTGCTGATTTTGGTGAAAACTAGAAACAAATCGAGACGACTTCCCCCAGTCTATGATGTTAATTTCTTGTTCGGGCGCTTAAAAACTATGAAAATCATGGGTTCTCACAGCTTCTGACACAAATTTAACCCTCCTAAAATAAGGGTTTGCAGCAAGTAAGTGTCTAGATCCCACCTGCAAAACAAATACCGACTTAAATTTGGGGGTCTTATCAAAAAACTGATTTGATATTCTGTTTACAAGTGGATAGTGTCCCTAAATAATGGTTAGGTATATCCTCCAATATTGTCCCTTACCTCAAACTCTTTTTCAAGATGGGTAAGGAGAATTCAAAACCGGCAGGTCAGGCTGAGAACAGGGATATAAAATATATCTTAAAGTCAGTTGATGAGAAATCCAAAACTGCTGAAGTTGAGGCGACTTGTTACGACTCTCTGAAATAGTACGCCTTAACCACAACCAAAGGAGGAGCCGAAAGCACCCCAGCCGATGTTTTGTTAGCAACCGGATGACATGAACCGAAATGAGATGCAATTAATCTGCACTCCGCTAGCTTATATGAATTCGTTGTGGTGAAACAAGAGCATCGCATTTTAAATTAAGATTCATTCACAGATGCATTAGTTGCAAATAAACTCTAAAAGGCGCCGAAAATGAACTACCCATTGAGTTCGCATTACGAGAGGATTTCAATGACTTGTGGGTTATGAACATGTAAGTCGCCAGTAGTGACTTCCTTCGGACTGCTGTTTCAAACAGAGCGAAGGAGGCAGAAAGTGAAGCAGACATTCTCTCCTGTTCACTCCTAACCAAATATATTTCCAACTTTTCTCTGTAAAAAGGACTATGTAGGCTATAATTGTAAATTGCACATCGTCACCAGTGAATTCGGAGACAATAAAACAGTGAGCTGTCCTGATGCGCACATCACCACGAGTGATAGGCAAGTTTGCAAGAAAGACTTGATCTATTTTTGGCCTGTAGGTATAGGAAAAAGCAATCGGCGTGTCAAGGCAGCAGGGTACTGCCCTGTAATCTAAGCAATACATTATATGAATGAAGTAAGGAAGGGTCTCAGATTCCGAGAACAGAGTTTGCCGTTTTTAGAGGTAGAAGGATCTACTAGAATATAATTGGGTCAAGGTGATTTGTGAATAACGATTGCTGAATTTTTTGTTCTTCAAAGTGTTTATATTGATGCAGATCCATCAGGGCTTGTGCCACTACTGGCTGGATTTTGTTTGTTACAAATTATGAAGGACTGAATTTTTCTAACAGCATTGTTTTGTATATCAACTCGGCAAATGGAAAACCAAACCCATTCCAACTTACTACTCGCAAAAGCAATGTGCGCGCGATATTCAACCATCTCACCGCTTGTGTCGAGTCATTATATTTTCTCGGCACAAAATCATTTATAGTGCTGCGGCAACCCAAAAGCCATCTCATCTTTTCCCTCCGTTTTAAGTCGGTTTATAGAAGACGCAAGTCATCCACGTATTATGTGCATTTATTTAATGCATAATTGAGAATGCAAGCGTCAAAGCACATAAAGAATACGAGAACGAAGGTTAGCAACAACCGTTAGCCTTGACTGACATAGACAAATAAAAATCAAATGAGTAGTCGATGTATACACTTGCGGAAGGCTTTACACGGGAGGTTATGCATCAGAAGTGATTCCCAAATCCTAATGCATTTTATAGTGGTACTATTTGTCATTTCCTAGTCGATTGGCTAAACGTTGTATCTCACAAGCCAGGGAAGAGAAAAGAGACAGAACTTCTAGCGAAGACGTAGTCTACTCAAGGCCTCTCTCGCACTCTGCCTGAGACACCGAGGCTGTATGCAAATAATAATAGTCAAAACTTGAGCAACTGCATGCACAGAATCGTAGCTGTCCGCTCTCGCCTTCCTCCTCATCGGCACCACCCGAGGTGTTGGCTTAAGCGAGG
>NW_020170519.1:29056-30402 GCF_000524195.1 Echinococcus granulosus | reverse complement strand
ACACTTCCAAGCGGACGATGAGGTCGTGTTTTGCTCCCCATGAGTGCGTTCCAAGAGCACATGTGATCGTCTTCACAATCGTTGCATATTCTTTAAAAAGTAAATACGAATACTTCTACAAGGTGTTTAAGCGGTGCTAATTTTATCAGAAAATTCCGAATTCCAGATAAAATCCTTCCAGCAATCCAGATCCTTGTCATATGAGAGTGACGGCATGGAATTTATGAAGTTACAAGAAGTCTTATTCCTACTGACTTCAAAATATAACAATCCAGGTATCTGTCTTACAATTTCATTCTCCTAATATTTCCTTTATACTCCACCCTAAATACGAATTTCCTCTATCCATGATAATACGATGGTGATAAGTGATATATTGGCAACAGCGGATCATACATTGCCACATATTTTCCCGTCTATTGTAGTCTGCAGGAATAGGAAACGGCTCTTCTCTCCACACGCTCGAAGGTTGTTTGATCTCTTTGTTGAGATGGAGGGCACTACCCTGAAAATCAAGAAGCTTCCACCTCCCAAGATTTCTTATAAGTCTATTGGAGAAAACGCAATTAATCAAATAGCTATTTGTCCTACTTAGAGAAAAGGCTTGTATAAACAGTAGGAAGGTCGATAATAGTATATTGCTTCCTTAGATAAAAAGGCGAATTTGTACAACAGCTAGATACATGACGTGCCACCGATAAAAAGTTGGCAAAGTGGAGCTTCTGCTGTGGTAATTTATCGCTACATTCTTGCCTCCAGAGGTTACGATGAACATGCTGTCACTTTGTCATCCTGCGAAGATTACGCACCTACCGTTGGTAGATAAGCCGAAAGTCACAGTGTGCAACCCACATTATATTAAATTCCAATCTCAGGTTGGCACTGACCCAGTGTCTATCGTTTTGCTGTCGTTTTTTACATAGACAGCACCACTCAACTTGCCCACTGCTAAACAGGCAAGCGGAGCCGTTTGCATTCCCAATGTTGCATGCAGCAAGGCTGCTCCTCTATGGCAAGGTGGAGAGCGAGGGTGACCGGATATGATGCACAATCGCTGCAACGCCACAACAACGATTCTAGTCACCAGAAATTTATTTTGACGGCAGCATACTTGTCACCGGAGGCGTTAATGACAGTGTCAGGGGCCTCGCACTTTCTTCTAGTGACCGAACACTTATTTTCAGAGATTTCGTATTCGATTCTTAGCCATTTCCAATGGCCACTTGTAGTGAGTGACTCCAGCTTGCAGGTAAGTTTGTTGACCGTCTATTCACTTAACTAGACTGGTCTGCAAACCCAGCGGCAAAATTTGAGTGTTGGAGGCGGTAAATTAAAATGGAATTAGT
>NW_020170519.1:23644-28956 GCF_000524195.1 Echinococcus granulosus | reverse complement strand
ACAGACAACTTCTGCATGTGAGATAAGACCTACAAGAATCGCCAAACATTCAGCATCACTGAAGAAAGGGGATGTTGTGCTTACCTTGTCACGTTACCATTGCTCAGGCACATTTACGAAGGCAAATGCAAAAAATGCCTGAAGTGTGGGGAATTTCTATGATAATATGATAATATTTAATCCTTGTACGTTTGATAAGCGCTCTCAGCCAACATGCAGTCTGTTAAGTGTTCTCAAATTAGCCAGTCAGTACTTTGGAAATGTTTCCAAACGCATGATTCACTCGCCGAGGTCAGCCAACAACCCAACGCGACTTAACCGAGGTTCATTAAGGTAAAGATGAATTCAGGTTTATTTAAGAACAAAGGAGAGGAGACAAGACAGGAGAAGTGGACAAATAGCTTAAAACAATCCGTTGTTCTTGTACATCAAGAAAGTACAATCCATTTAAATCTCAGCAGAGTGAAGAATAAAAAGTTAAATTGAGCCCGTGATCAGACGAATCCGACACCGTGTCACCGACACTGTATTCTCCTGTTAACAAAAAGAAAAAGTTGTTTGGTTGGTGCTCATAATATGCAAGAGAGCACTTTAACACCTAACCTACCATTTGCAATTGTTTCACCACGAACAAGCTTCCGAATTGAGTTATCATCCCGATAGGGTGGGCAGGTTCTATACCACTGCTGACGCAGCATTCATGTCCATGTGCTGGAGCGAAGCCAGAAGTTACTCGTGATCGTCTTTGTGACTGTTAACTTGTAGAGTAGCGGACGACTGCAAGGAGACAAACACTACAGCCAAATTCACACATCAATGTCTCTATCCACTCTCTACAGTCTGTCGCATCAGACTCACTCCACACAAAACTGACAAATTCGTCGTTGACACTTCTGTTAGAAGTATTTGCTACATCATGAGACTTGTATAGGCACTGAAGTGCGCAAAACATGCAAAACATTCGGATCCTGGCAACAACACAAGAATCAGGATTGCTGCTTTGTTGACACAGATGGGACAACAGCAGTCCTCTTGCCATAGACACATTTCTAGGTTCCCATAGAAGCAAGTTAAGCAACTTCAAATAACAAGTTCGACTGACTTTTAACTACTTATTTCCTGACACGAGAATGCATTTCAATGGGCAATGCTTTGACAATGCTTTTAGAGCGGAGATCATTCACTTGCCGACACTGCAAGAAATTCACCTCGTGGTGAAGCCATTTAAACAGACACATTTCTGCGGTTCATAAGAATAAGTTAAGCAATTTTAAATAATAGCACCACTTCCTAATACTTATCATTAAAAATTACTCGACTTACTCTAATTAACCTCAGAAATGTGTCTGTTTAAATCACCTCGACGCGAGACAAATGCATTGCAATACTGGCAAGTAAATGCTTTCCTCTCCAGAGGCATTGCAAGAGTAACACAAATTGAAACGCATTCAAATATCAGCATATAAGTATGTAGAAGTCAATTAAACTTATTACTTGAATTCACTTAACTCACTTCCATGAACCACAGAAATGTGTCTGCCTAAATCACTTCTCTGGAAGAAGGCTCTGCTGCACTGCTGGCAAGTAAATGGTCTCTTCTTCTCTCCCTAAAATGTTCGAAAAGTAGACACAATTAGATGACCTGCAACATTGGAGGGTAAATACTCAGATACTGATCAAAACCCCCGAGGATTGTTTGACTCACTTTTATGAAACATAGCAATATGAACGCAAAAAGTGCTTTGACACGAGAAGGATGCATTGCAAAGGCGGTGAGTGAATAAATGCCTCTACAAAAGAATTTGACAGCTGTTAAAAAGATCCTTTGAATGCCAGAAGAATAAGTACTTAAATGTTGATCAAGAATACACTTTAGGAATCATTTTCTCTCCACTGCACCGCCAAAATATGACCATTTAAGGCGATAGGGCTTGTGCACTAAGGGCACAAGCCAGAGGACGCAAAAGGCAATGTCGTCAGGACATAATTTCTTCCCACCCCCCAGCTGGATTCTACAAACAAAGAGAGGACAGAAAGGGATACTTAGTGATGGCGAGTATTCCTTATAAACGAAATAACTTCTGATGAAGATTTCGTGCAGTGTGGACTGCTAACCCCAACACAAAGCAGGGAATGTGCAATACAAGGCATGCTTCCAATTAAGATTGAGTACATTTTACACATTCCGAACACCTTCAGGCAGGTCAGGGAGGTGGAGTAACTACAGACCATCTCATCGTTCCTAGTTGCCAATAAAAGCTCTACTTAAACATGGCCAGGAGTAATAAAACAATTGAAATGAAGCTACACCCACCGCATAGAAGCATCAATGCGGCAGCCGGTGAGGAAGCAGGCGCCAGCTTCAGCATTTCTAAGAGAGTCAGGGATCCAACGCCGCTGGAAGGCATGCCCGCGCTAAGTGATGATTATGCAGTGAAAGGAAGTCATCACAATGACGCCCCTTCCATATGGCGTCGAAGCTGTCTCCCAAGTGTCACCTACGTAAACAAATCACAAATAATTTCATTTCTGGAAAAGTGAATGAACGTTGAATGTTACGACAACCTGAAGGCAAAGAACAAAAGTACTAGTCCTTCTGCTCATTCGCAAGTGCTTATTCTTTCTAAAATATTCCTTGACTTTGGAATGGTACATGCCAAATTTTCAAACGTTTGTGAACAAAACACCGTTGGTGTCATTTGAACATTGCAACAAAGCAGTAAAGTGCTTAATAAAGCAAGTGAAGTTAAACGAAAACTAAATGCGGAAGCCTTCACATCTAGTGAGAATCAAATGTAAGTACACGGTTAATATCAGATTTTGTACACTTCAAACTTCAGATAAATCACTGAAACAATAGCACCACTCCAACAATTAATTTGCAGAAACTTGGCTCTACTCCAGTCCCAAGCTTGTCTCTACAAAAGCATCCAAAACCGCTTGGCTAACTATGGGTAATGAGCAACCAAAACAACCGAGAATGCAAAAGCTCTCCACGAGGGTCACCCACCTCACCAGCCATAGCAATAACGCACCTGTGGCAAGTCATAACCCAAGCAGTAATGACGCCCGCCAAGCAGAGACAACCAAACCCGCTTAGTCACCCCACACAGTCATAAAAGTTTAAGAAACACCACAGTATGGTTGGCCCAACACGATGTTACTGGATAAAGCATCTTGTCGATTCCGTGTTGCATTTCCTCTATCATGACAAGTAATTCAAGCCTGCGGGAAGACAAGGAGGAGTGCGCATAAAGAAATTAACGTGGAAGAAGATACTCACCTTCCCGTTTCATCATGGAGTGCTTGCTTTTGATGGCGTTTACGACCTTGGCTAGTGCATCATGATGATCTCGTTCAACGAGGATACAATGACAGTAAAGTTCGTAAGGCAATCACATGACAGTGACGTCGGGATCAAGCTGAGTCCAGGCATTTGGGCTGCAAGGAAAACTGGGCTCGCAGCTCTGCAAGGACGCACGAGGTGAGCGGTCGGAGAGAGGCGGGTGACACGGGAGCGACGAAAATGTAAGATGAAGAGAATGCAAAAGAGGGGGTGCAGCTGTATGGAAAAAAGAAAAATTCCTAAAGTAGTTGGCTTCATACATTTGGAGCTTTTTAATTCCAGAGGTAGAACACACTATGCACCCGCATTCCTCTGCTGACTTCAAATTGTCCTCACTAGACTTGATCTAAGATTAGTATCCACCTGAGGGGTTCTAATGGTGGGGTGTAACCATCAACACTTGAATCACCACGTGCCTAGGGCTTAATAACCTCGAAGACAGCACCAGCATAATCTTGTCTATTCGATTTAATGTGCAAGAGGATAAGTTTGCATATATACATGCAACATAGAGCTGGGGTAGCCATGTGCAGCGAGTGTTTATGGTAAAGACAAAAGGGAGAAACACGCAATTAATATTGTTTACAAGTTAAAATCAACAGCAGCGCCGTCGCCTACGTGGGACTTTGTTCCCAATGGACTACAATATAAATGCCAACGTCCCGTCGACAACTAGGAGACAGGACATGGCGACAAAACAAAGCACTCACACTGTGCGAACTGACGATAAAATGATTAACTAAAAATACAAAGGTGAATTCAAATACACTTCGACAACCTGTTCAGAGGTAATGTCAGTTTTTGCCCGAATATATGTCTGCATACTTTGCCACTGTGTACTAATCATCAATGACCACCAAAAAGTGGGTTTCAAAGTTGGCAAAAGAATATACTTTTAAATCTCCTCAATTTACCTCGTTTCAAGATATGCAATTGTTGGGATCCTTTCACCGTTGGCGCGGATCCAGCATAATGATAACATAAGCCATCAAACATTGACTGACTCGCAACTGTGTTGGCGACTGACGTTCACAGCAAACTCGGTATTCTTGAAGGTGACACCGGTCTGTCCGAGAGCAAATCACATCCTGCTTTCCCTAATATTGGTGGAGACCACGTAAACCATTCAAGTATTCAATATTGACAATGGATAGCTGACTCATTTGAAACCATGATAGTCCAAACTTCCGACTGTCCTTAAGTGCTGTAAAACAGAGGTGGAGAAATACGATTACAAAGGCTCGCCAACCCTTCACACAGCAGTGACTGATGGCCAAATGTGCGTGAGGAGAAATCTCCCAGTTACTTTGTCGTAACTCGTAGTATAGCACCATGAACTAAAGCCCCTGACTGTAAGACTTGATTTCACTTTATTTCGAGGGTGACATCCCCTACCCACTGCTATTGGGGCCACGTGGAGGGTGACTCGTTGAGTCATTCAGGACCAGCAACATCCCCACTTGTCTGATTGGGGAATTCTGATGACAATATGCAGGAGGCTGCAAGCAACAGTGCGGACACACACCGTAGCAAGATGAAATACGATTAACGAGCGTAGAGAAAGCAAAGGAAGTAACTGACCTGGCCCTTAAGATTCGATATTTATCAAAATCAATCGTCCGGTAGAGGTGGTGTAATTTTTGAAAGAAAAGACTCGTCGTGGTGGTGGTGGTAGAAGTTGAGATTTGCAAACAAATGAACACTTCCAGCGGGCTTGCCATGAATTCGTTTAGAAGTTTTATCGTTCCTGACAACCCAACCGAAAGTACTGGTGGAGATTTGGCGAAAAAAAACTTCGAAGTGAAATCATAAAGGGTATGTACGGTATTCGGTTATCATAAAGAGCTTACAAAAAGTACCATCAGTGACATTTGGAACAGTCGAAGTGCACCCACGAAGTCATCAATAACCATGAATAGGCGGCAAAATTAGCATTTGCTAGTGCATCAGGATTATGCACCGAAAC
>NW_020170519.1:14365-23544 GCF_000524195.1 Echinococcus granulosus | reverse complement strand
ACCAACACCGTGAGTGGCAAAACTGGAAATTTGAACAATTTGTTGACTGAAGGTTACCATGAGTGGTTTAGGAGATACTACTGAAATTTACCTACTGCTCTGATGCAGGAACATGTCATTCAACAACCTATTATACTGCTTTGCTCTTCAAAGGCCTATATTACTCTCACGAGAGAAAAATTCTGATACTTTAAACTTAAAAGAACGACAAAAATAAGAATGGATAAAATCTTGAGATTGAAAACGGTGACATAAAAAGGAGGAAATACTGGTCCATTGGGTCTCTGATCTGATACCCAATAAAATGGGTAGAACAGGCACAAATTAGCCAAAATCCGGGGTAGAGGCGACAGTAAGAAAAGAAAACAGGTCACAATAAGCCATAGAAAACTATACACGCGCATCAGCAACAGTCAAATCAAAATCCACGCAATTTTTGCTAAGCTCGGAGGCGCCCTTAAAACCACTCTCCCCATCTACCCAATGCCTCCCCGTAACAGTAGATTAGAAGTGCCGCCATCGGTAGGGGTCACCAAGTCACAATAAAGTAGTTAAACAAGAGGCTATATGGGAAGGGAAAAGAAGCCCAAGAGAAGGTAGGAAAGTGGGCGTGACGATAGAGAACGATGATGGAAGAGAGCCTATTCGATGATATGTACACATGTCCGCACCTATGGCCGCACGACAATGCTTGTGCAGGTCTGGCTGACTCCGATGACAGAGACGAGACACCGCGCACACCTGAGAGCTTCTTCTTCTAACTACTCCACTTAATATTACTCCATCTCCCCTGCTGGCAATCTTTCACCTTGAAACCAGGATGTAGGTGACAGTATGCCCAAAGCAACAAGTTACGCAACAATTGCAAAGTGATATTCAATCTAATTTTATGCAGTTATGCAGGCTTTTCTAGTCTCCCACCATACAGCTCCACAAGGATGGTACGCAGCCCTGTCGAAGTCACCCGTGCTAACAATAGCTCTTCTCTACTTCCAGACTCGTATGATTTCCTCCAGCCTTAGGGTTATCCTGGTCATCGTCCTGAACTAATACATTAGGATTTCAAAAACAATTACATCGAAACGGCCACAGACAAGAAGAACAATCTCACTCCCTAATGTGCTTAGATGCAAATTAAACAAGATACGTGTCCATTATACGACCACAATTACTAAAGGCACCTAATAACGATGTGCCACACAGATGTAAATAAAACCTGAGGTGACAGTACCAAGTGCTTCCAATCAGGTGCCTCCTTTGACTGGCAATTCTTCCCACTGAAAAGCCTGAGAAAGTGCTGCGATTTCTGCCGTGAAAGAGACCTTTAGTTTACTTGAAGAACGAATGGAGTGGAAATAAAAGAGCACACAACGTGTAAGGCAGATCCGTTATCAGAGTTAGGAAGGGGAATTGCGTGCATGACCATTGAATCGTAAAATCATTCGGTCAGGAAGACAAGGAACAAGCGCAATTATAAGTGATCGGAGACATACGCATTTGTGGCCACCAGCTTTAAATTCAGGATCAGTGAAAGCCCAGAGATCTGGCTTTTTCAAACAATTTGTTTTCAGCGTGCCGTAGAGCTCGGGATCAGCGTCAAGTTCTGCATCAGGATGTGAGAGAATCAGCCAAAAATTGACCACGAACCCAGCCACATCGATAGGGAATTCGCGCCCAGGGCTTGACGCTCTGCTTGCAATAGATGAAGTCGGGATGACTCGGTTTTGTGACAGCTACGGGCAACGTGGGAACCCGTTTCGTGGTGCGTATCTGTAATTTATTTAATTGCACTGATGACAATCTAGTAGTGCATTTGCTCAATGCAGGAATTGCAATATTTGAATCTCAAATGAAAATCGACGACGCAAATTCACTTATACATTGGTGATTTAAATGACAGGAACAAAGCAAAGGACAATAAGAACCCAAAAATTGTTAAACCGAGTAATATCAGAACATTTTCGGGCTGAAATAGTCTGCACGAAGGAAATAGATCTAGAAAAAGGTTGGCACCGACAATATGACTTCAAACAGAAATTACCATATCTAAGCCAAAAAAACCAAAAAGCAGGAAGAACAAGTGTGTCAAAATGAACAAAATCCAAAGAAGAAATCGTCGCGATTAGCGGCGAACAATAAAATGGGACACCTGAGTTTCCTGAATAAAAACGATGCTACAAAAAAGTAGTAAAATGGGAAAAAATGATCTTATTTAACGACAAAGGTTGAATATAATAATCCAGCGAGACTTTTAATAAAGAAGTGAGGGCCAAAAAGGGCAAAAGGTAGGGGACAAAGTAAAATTATACGCCTCAAAATATACTAGCTCCAAAGCAAGCACTGTTATTATTCACAAAGACCAGCAAGATGTCATCGATACCTCCATTTGCGAAATCAGGAGTCACATATTAGGTTATGGGAGCTATCATAACGCAAGTCCTACAGAATAAAGCGACAGTCCGCAAAAACTTCGAATATAAACACCGGTTTCACAGGTCTTTAAAGTATTAGAGATATAGCGGAAAACATGGAAACACCTCATCAAAAAGGCGGAAGAAATAGATGATGATGTCAACAGCCATGTAAACTACGCTTTCATTTAGGCTCAGTCTGAAGTTTTCAAGAAGACATTGGAGCCCACAGCTGTGCTGAACATTACCGCAGGCGTCGCCGACGCAATTGGCCGGGAGAGAAGACCTGCTCAGAAGGTGTCTTCATAGTGAGCAAGGTAAAAAAAACACTCCACATCTGTTAAGAAGGAATACAAGCCTCCTGAAGAGTGGAAATAAAACAGACAACTAAGATCAAAGAAGATTTGGAAGTGACCCCAGAAGTCAAATCACACACGCTGGAGGAGCAATGGCTTCTTCTATAACAAGCAGATGAAAATCTCATTGCACAAAAGTGTGGAACACAAATGTACTAATCCAGCAAATCGTGCCAAACGATAACATGTTGCAATGAGAATGTAGACGGTTGGCATAGGTGAGTTGCTAGAATTTCACCAAGCAACTATCTTGCAACTGAATACTGATCCAATTTCCACAAAGAAAAAAAGATTTCCACAAAACGCCCCCATAAAACGGGGTGAAAGCAACAGAGAGCCACAATATGCACACCAGTGCAAACTAACTCACCGAAAAGCGCACTGTTGGGCAATACACCAATCTGAGCAAGAAGTTTTGTATGTTGAGTGAATAATTACTGATGGATTCAAACGCATTGCAGAACAGGCAAACAAAACTAGTATCAAAAGCAATGTAAGTTTAATTCAAAAGGTAAAAACAGCAAATCTTTGCGTTATTCTTTCCTACTAAATTAGTTTATAAGTTTTCGACTAATAAAATCATCATTTTGATAGTTAAATACTGATGGCCATCACATATAATATATATGAAGTTTACCTTTTGTCAGCCGATTTTACACAGTTTAGTTTATTGTGTGCCGGCAAAAAACCTGAATTCTTTTCAAGCGAGTTGCAAACTCGCGTAATTTGGGCATTAAGATGCATTTTTAAAGGCACGGTTTATACGTACAACAGCATTTCTTTGACTAGTATTTTGCATTTCATTTATATTTATAGTAGTAGACTAGGTGCGGCTGGATATCGCGTCTGTTCTTTTGTCAGGACATGAGACCATCACAATAGCACAAATTTTGGTTTCTAATGCTGCCCAGAGGTCGTATACTTCGGCATTGTAAATCCCACATTCTTCGGATGAGACCTTAAACTGGCCCTACAGCTACAAGACACCAAATAATTTTGAGCGCCCTTCTCTTTCTTTCGAACATTTCGATTTCTAAATGGTAGGGTATGGCGGGACTCTTATATCTTCATTTCCCTGGTATTCGTACTCTTTGAACACCCAGGTTAACTCGACTGCGACGTGTTTATTCAGATAAGTGGACGGGGTAAACTAGCACAAGTCTAGGGGATGAGGCTGCGGAAGCTCTCCCCTGACTACTCGACGTTGAAGCTCCAGTCGTGAGGTAAGATTGGTCTACCCACCTCCTCTCTAAAAGGAACATTAAAACAACACAACCATTACAGTTTAGTATACACCCTCCATACAGCAAAGATCCGATAATCTTAGCCGGGTAAGTGCCAAACCGCGTTCAAGATGTTCAACCTGCATGGCAAATTCTGCACTGCATTTTAAGTGCTGATGCTATCTCCAAAGGAAAGGTAAGATAAAACCCAAATTTATCGTTGTCTGCCTTTGAACATAAGACGTGGAGCAATATGACCCAAAACGGATGATGGTTTTCTATAGAAAACACGGAAGTTAAGGCCAGAAAGTAACTCTAAAGTAAAGGAAATTTGGTTATTATGTATGTATTTTGTGCAGAATTTTTTCCGAACCCATCCCATACATGCATTTGCTCACAGGCCTGGCAGTATTAACTCATAACTTATAAATGAAATCTTAAGCAGTTGACTCCAGAATAACACAAATTTTAAAAAATTGGAGAGTTCAGTGCAGTAGTGGTTCCAAAATGATCACTTAATGGGTGAGGTTTTCATACTGGGATGTTTCCTAAGAGTTTTTTAATGTTTAGTTTTCAGTGTATTTTGATCATAAACAGCATTAAAATCTTGCTGAATCTACCGAATCTCATTTATATACTGTGAGGTCAAAATTGGAAATGTCTAAGTAATCTTTAGAATACCTGGTTTCTAGAAAATGCCAATTCCTTTGAAGATATCACTTTCCCCATAATAAATTAAATAATGTAGGAAACCACTGTATTAAAAGTCCTCATTTTTTCCTATCATTACTGCTATCATTATTTGTGATTTCATTCACTTTCTAATTTCAACGGTATTTACACCACCTTTCGCATCACGAACACCAGTTGCATTTGAGAAGACGCATTTTATGCGCCAAAATGATCTCATACTTCGTCAGTTTTTGCTATTGATCATGTAAGTTGAATTACTGGGCAAATTGCATTGCTTCAAACGGTCAACCGTGTCGTGAGCGGCTCGATGAACTTTTAAACGGTGTGCTAAAGTGCATTCGGCAATCACAGTTGTAGACAGAGGGGAAATGCTCATCACGACAATTTTTTCCTCACCCGATGACACGCGCATTTGCAACACGGTTCGCAGAATTAACCACGTTAGCTTATTTTCGTGGAGGCTTGTTTCACACAACCCCGCTACTGTAATTAACGCCTAAGCCAAACATTTCTCCTACTGCCAAATTTTCTGAATTCGAAAAAAATTAAGCGGGCTAACCGTGAGATCGCACTTTGCAAATTGGAGCACACATCTCAAACATTCCTCGCACTTGGGTAGGATCAACGCAGAAGTGGGAATAAAACTACAATAAGAATTTGTTGTGTCTGCTGCTACGTTCTACCGTCCTCAGGTAAGCAAAACTACAGAAATGTAATTATTGACTGCTTCATGTATGAAAGAACTACTATAAAACAAGATTATAAGAAGGTTACCATTTATCTAAGTCAGTGATGTCGCATTTATTTAAAGTAATTTTGTCCCAAGGTCAGCCTCTGAATTACTGCCAATGATAGTAATGCAAATGCCATCCATTCAGCACCGTCGCAAATATCTTACTTCATTTCGAATTTTACTCCCAAATGCTGGCAAAAGGAAGTATCGCTATATTTTTATTGTCGGTGCTATGATCTTCAAAATCAAGCCAGCCTTTTGTCTTAACTGATTTTAAACTTCTTTACAGTGAATGAGTTTATGCATCCCGCATACTCATCATTCCTTTGACACAACTTTCTGCTTAATTCATGTTTTAAGTTTAGTTATAAGTACACCAACAAATATTCATTCCTCAGAAAGTAACATTGCCATTGGCCCCAGAGTTCAGCAAAACCGGAAGCACAGTTCTATTGCATGCACAAGGGATTGCCTGTGAGGTATTTTGCTCCAAGCCTTTTGGACTTTTTGTTACTTCACCCTTTGAGGCACCCCTTTGAAGTCGTAAAACTTCAATAGTGGACATCTTACATGTGTTAATTGCTGAATTTTGTCGATTCTGCGACAATGTACCTCTAACATTTATGAACAGACTGCAAATCTTTTATTTTAATATGCTTGAACTGTGGCAGCCGTGTCACTGGGGTCTTGACGTTGTAAAAATTGCATTCCCTTGAAGTTGTACGTAATTTTGGACACGAAACCATCTGATTACCCTCGCTGCTATTCAAGATTTATTCCCCGTTCCGTTGAATCCGTATTCAAATGCTAACCGCAAATGTAATCCGAATAGCCCTGCTCCCTTTAGCACATTTTATCCAAACTCGCTCATATACTTGCACTGGATATAAAAAACGAGAAGCTCTCACTGGTACACTTATCCCTACACCCTATCAAGGCTTTCTTTTGTTGAAAGGGGATGAATGGCCAAAAATATTTGAATGGATGCGATGGGCGAAATAGTTTTTGAAGAGGAAAGATGCAGCAAATGAATTAGGTGGAGGGAGGATGGAATTTGAGTTAAATCAGTAGCTTGAGGCGCGGGCGAGTTCAGTGTACAAATACAGCCAGATTGTGCGCCCTTGCAGCCCGTTTAGTTCACAAGTGTCCTGCGAAGATTGATGCAACCTACAAATAGGGATTGGAGGAATGCTTGTTCGAGGTCATGGCTGCCTCGTGTTCAGCTTTATATCTACGGAAGCAGCGAATTAACAAATCCACCTCATCATTCACTCACTTCCAAAGACTTTCGTATTTGGGACTTGCCAATCACTGATAATTGCTTCATGCATAAAATTCCATCACGAAACGCTATTTAATATGAGGTTTTGAGTCTCAACTTGTTCATTTAGCAGTAAGACTTCTTATTACCTTTTAATGAGGATGTAAACGAAGGTATTATGAGAATTCATCATTTTACAGTTGAACTCAATTTAGATGTTCATACTGATACAAATCAGTGGACAAAGAAGCCTTAAAACCCTCTCAGCGCATTAAAATGACTTCGTCGGATTTGTTTGTCGATGGAGGCATTACTGACCTTGTACACTGTGTCACAATTTTGCGAAATTTTACTAAAAGCATATAATGCTACTGCCCCTCCAGCCAAAGTTTCTGCCCTAAGTGAATGCAACTTAATGCTGAATCACTCTGTTTCAAACACACAGCTGCCTGATGATGCCCGGCATTACCATGAGTTTTGAAATGTACACATTATTAGCATATTATTAGCAAAATAATGGTTGGATAGAAAATGGGATATAGGAAACTGAAAGTGATGTCAGTGCCACTCTTCAACTGACTACTTTCCTGGAATAAATTATAAAGCACTTGTGCGGTCACTTCCTACTTTGCATATTGCTGCGTTTACCAAAGCCCTGTGGACGCGTCTATTCCAATTTGCCTCCCATTTGATGCTACAATTTTACATTGCTTTTGAAGGGTGTTTAGATTTATCAGTGCCAGTTTTAATTTTGGTTTACTCATATTCGGGTGCTGCTTTACTTATTGTTTATGAGCTGTTCTAAATGCAGACATTCATGGCTCTCCTAAAGACGAAAGGAGACAAAATATTCAAGCAGAATATGTATTATTACCGACATGCAGAAGACCGATGAGCCCAGGGATTATGCCGCAAAGTGGAAGTTGAAAGGAGGACTAAGTAACAGCTGTAGAAGTGATAAATGCATGGGATGAAATACTCTTCTCAATTTCGTCGCCATGACTCACCAAATCTATCGATTTCATCGACTTCATGCCCACTTTTGCGATTTTATTTAACTTTATATTTTTTCCGCTTCTAGTTTAGGCCGTCATGACTTGTCACAGTGCTTTAATCTCCCTGACTTTGTTGCGCGTCAAGATTTGACCACATATGTGACCTGAAGGAAACCCGTGATTTTGAATTAATGCTGCAACAATTGCATGGAAAATAGGGATAATCTGTTATGTGATGCATATACTCCTGCTTCAGAGGGCAAATGCTGGAGCAATAGCAATTATGCAGGTGCATTTCAACTGTCAAACAATAGCAATAATATATTAAACGCATTAAAAGAAAAAGGGAAGAGTGAACATACGCGCCACTTAGACAATGAGTACCGTTTGTCGTTAGTGATACTTGAAAACTTTCAGGCAAATGAGAAACGGGCTGTAGAGTAACTGCTGAAAATGCGTCGATATTTGGCAAAATTTTAATAACCTTCAGAACTCAAAGGCTCAAAATGGCCCTGTAAATAAACTTCTGCCCCACAACAATCACTCATTTCATCTCATTGTTAAAGAATTTACTAATTTTTACTGTAATGAGAATGAATGGTTCAGCGCAGTGATTCATTTTGCACGGTCTAGCCACAGTACAATGGAGGCGAAACATTTCTCCGAAACCTCTATTTTTTGATGATGTGAATTGATATCTGAGGTTAGATATAACCACCGGTTGGGCGTCATACTGGGGGGTTTATGTATAAAAAGATGCACGATGAGATCCACAAGAGAACGATGAAATTGCTCACAAAAATGCAGCAGTGTCTTTAGTTTGCCAAAACTCTGTTAGACAAATAGGGCAGGTTCCTTTGATCGCGCGATGAAGGGTACTTCGTGGTTCACACATTGTGCCTCTTTACATGGCGATGTGCTCACGAATCACACTGTGGATGTAGGCAGAGATCGACTGCTCTGTGCAACGTCAAAAACAAGTGCATAACGCAGGCCTATGGCCTTTGATCTAACCGTATGGGACTTTGTTTAGGGAATGGAAAATCGTCAAAGTGGTTTTAGGCCTAATGGATCAAAGCTGTAGAAAGGAAGATATTCCGACCGGTTTGTGGTTTGCATGCTTCCTGTTTACGATTACTGGTGTAATGTTGACAGTCGATGTGGATGATAACACATCTGCAGAATCCGTTACATTCCTGGATAAGTCAAATCATTAATCTGTTCTAGCGTGAAAGAGAAGATTATTGCTCTAAAACTAGATTGGTTGTAAAAGTCGGGATTCATTTAACAGGTTTTACCGAACCTGAGCGATAGCTCACACCAAGCATGGGCAGAGCCTTGTATGAAGGAGGTTCATCATCTACTCCAACTCTGACAGAGAAGATGGCGTCAGTAGCTGTATCCAAGGGTATGTACCATCTCCTCATCCGGATCACTTGTGCTCGAAGGAAATAATTAAGATGCAACCAGTCCATACACAGTGATTTAGATACGAAGACCATAAATA
>NW_020170519.1:12096-14265 GCF_000524195.1 Echinococcus granulosus | reverse complement strand
AGTATTGGGTGGGTGACAGGTGGGACGCCACTAAGATGCAAACAAGGCGATCAGAAGTGATATGCGGGAAACAATTGTCTAGTACATCCCTCTTCCTCAATGCAGTTCGCAGGCAAACCGCAAATGCAAATGCAGAAAACGTTTTGTGATCTCTCGTTGACTTCGGCATCAATAGCCTTCTCACGTGCACGAACACCGGACGTCTGAGATTGATGGTTAGCGGGTGGTTATTACAGCCCTGGCCACATTGTGATGGCATAAGAGGGAATTCCACCAGAAAGATCGCATAGCACGAAACCGAAAAGGGAGGAACAATATAGCGATTTACTGTTCTGCTTGGATGCACATTCTGTTTACCAGATAGTGTAGGTGTTGGGGAAAATTGACAATAGGCTTGAAAAAAGGATATTATATATAAAAGGGGATGAAACACACTTGTTTCATACGGTTTGTTCCTTTGTTCGTCCGTTCAATCAGCTGGCGTTCTTAGTAGTAGAAACATCGCAAGTAATGCAAGAACAACTAAAATAAAACCAGCTGAATGAATGCAGGAGAGCAAACAAAGTAGGAAATGAGATTGTTTATCCTAGATCAGTCTCTCGAGACATGAACAAGCCCGTTCTAAAGATGATCTGGGCAAAAGTGCAAAAGCTGTTAAAAGAACACCAACAATTTGGTCAGAATGCATTAAAAAAGTATCTACAAGTACTACTTTTCCTGCAACGGCAGATTTGTCATAACTTTAGACGTAGTAAACAAATGGCAGTGCTCTAAGTTCGTAAAGCAATCATTCGGTTGAAGCAATTGGCTTCAATATACCCATCGGAATGACGCTTTCCAACCATCTTCTGCCAGGTGCAAAATGGGCCAGCAATACGAAAAATAAACCAACTCATCCTTGATTACGCAAGTCTCCTCAGCTCCTAAGAGATGGATTTGGGCGCAAAATATGTTGGAGGATTTATATCACGACAGACAAATATATTTTACTAATTCAAATGAATACGTCAAGGTAGTTCAACTGGTCAGAAATAGTCGTTTTACCAACATACCAGAAGAAGCGGCGGCGCTATAGGATTATCAAAAATAGTAAGTTCACATTTGATGCAGTCGCATTTCACGAAGTGATTTTCTATCTTATGCGTGACTTTCAAGTTCATGCATCGGAGCAGCTATTTTGCTATGCGTTTTAAATAACATGGATGATGCAGACCTGATCTGGCATTAAACAGAATATTATGTACACATTAAGCTGAATTAATTAGTGTTTTAATTAGAATAGAAAGCATCTGCAAGTTACAAGAGGATGTCGTAGCTAAGATAAAGACATAGTTCGTGAGTAAAACGAACCAAAATGCGTAGCCCCAAGGCTACGTGTTGATTCAAGCGGGGGCAGTTCTGACTCCGCAAAGTGTCCGCAGTTAGTCACTTCCAAACAAATTTGGGTTACTACTCTCCATTCAAAGCAGGTGGTTCGTAAAATTCAGGCAAAGCAACTTCCAATGTCGGGCCATTTGGTGGAAGATGTAGGCTGGTCATTTGAAATCGTGCTATGCCAACAAATTTACACACAACTCTTGCTGCCTTAAGCTGTCAAGAGCAATAGCTATAAAACAATGCAGCCTTTCTTAAGCAACATAATCTGCCTGTGAAGATTGTAGCAAAATACTTGCAAAAAATAAATGCGTTAACTTGTTCTTTGCTTAATTTTGTAAGTACAGCATTGAAGGCGCCGGGGTGGAAAATGTGGAGGAAACAGACTTGAATTATTTATGTGTTCAAAGGGAATTTTGCAAGCGGCATTTAATATTACCGTAGTTCTGACTGTCTGTGGGGTGTTGTTGACAGTCAAATAAGAAAGTATATGGAGTTGTTTTGATTACCGTGCCATTTATTCTGCTCAGCAGCTGCTTTGCAATATGGTATAGATACTAAGCACTGCTGATGACAGAGAAAGTGTTTGTTTAACTAACTCGTTAGAAGCTTACACAGGAGTAGATCAACTTGATGATGATGCTTCTAGTCAAAGGAAAAGCATATACATTTGGAAATATCTGAAGATTGTTTAACGCGTCATATGTTGGCATGGAAGCAAAAAGCTGTGAAACAGAGTCCTATTTGAATGTACCGAGAAAGTATTGGCAGAAGCGACAATTAGAAGGCGTGAAT
>NW_020170519.1:0-11996 GCF_000524195.1 Echinococcus granulosus | reverse complement strand
GTGGAAGCACCGTCTGCAAGTCCATTGCATCTGAATGGGAAACACTTCGCGATTAATCTTCCTGACTCTGCTATCCTTGACTGTCAAGTAAATGAAGGGCTCTAGCATCACATGGACTATACCGACTACTTAATTTGCTGGAATTCTTAAGAAAAGTAATTGTAAATTCACCTTTTTGAGATGGGCGTCCTTCTTACAAAAAATTTCCAAATATTTCCTCTCAACCCAATTCATTCACCTTGCTCTGGATTCGGATAATCACAATTAGGCACGAAAAATACTGCAGAAATGAGTGACCATCCAACTTATATTTGTAATGCCTCCTGTTTTGAAGCGTCGCTTAGGGTGGTGCTGACACTTCCTAAAATTACACGTAGTAGTTTCCTCTAGAGACAGATAGATTGGGTTTGTTAGTGCTAGCTTGGTTACATGGTTTTTTGCATTCCCTATTACCACTTTTAAACACCTCCTGAAATAGTAAGATGACGATAGGGAAGACGACAACGCAACGCCGACAAATAAACACACAGGTACTGAGTTCTTTACAAAATCCGACTCAGCTACACAATTCACCGACTCCAGAATAGCATTCAAACGTGCACTATTATCAGTGAATAATTTCTAATGCATTTCGTCACTAGGGCATGCCAAGTGTACCACATCTGCGCGTCTCTAAGGTGAAACTCGAGAATCTCACTCTCTTGGTGAAAAATTATCATAGGATTACTGCTTTTGTCTGCACAGCTGTTGTGGTCGGAATAGAAGAAAAATCACAAGCAACATTAGGAGCAAAGTTGGCAAGAGGCGACAAGTGTGTCACGATTATAAGTTTAACTGTACAGGCCTACGCTCAAGCATAACTACAGAACGCACAACACGTCCAAGTCTGCAAAATTCCTGTGTGAATTAGTATCACCAACTATGTAACACCGTATCCTAGCATCAACGACGCAAACTAAAGTTTTTTGCCTCATCTGAGTAAATATTGAATTTCAATTCCACTCTGATAGGGCCGAAGCAGCGCAAGTACTCAGTTCTGCGCACAAAAAATAGCAACATCTCATCTACTGGGTGATTTCTCAGTAGACACGATGACAAAGACAACTGACAGACTCGTGCTACGCATTTCGGATTTGGGCAACTGCCAGAAATTCTAAATAGCCGCAAATGTTGGGGACCATAAGCAAACGCCCTTCAACTGCTGCTCATTTTCTACCTCAGTAGAGTATCTACCAAGTTCACTGATGGAGAAGGAGTTAACCACCATACGCTGATCACAATGAAGCATTGCCAAAATATTTCCTCTAGGAAAAAAAGGCATGTCAAGTCATTAAACTGCAGTAAAAGCACAAATCTCATACGCAAAATGGCCCTTACCAGTACATTTTTTTAAGGTTGGTAATGCTCTTCAGGGGTTTTTATGTTGCCACACTCAACACCTTGATCGCCTGTGCATTTACAATGGGATCCTTATAGACATCGATTACCTCTACCATGGGAATGTTTTCCGGTGAGGAAGACATTTCCTCATGGCCATCATCACCCTGGTGTCCTTCACCAGAAAACAACGAAGTAGCATCCGCCTTAGGAACAGACGTCTCCTCATCACTTTCTACCAATTTAGAAGCTTCAATCTCCTCTGTGGCCAGACAACCTATATGGCCACGACAATGAAGCCCATTGCTCTCACTTCATGCATGAACAAAAGAAGGGTTTGACAAATACAAGGAAGCCTGTAGTTCTGCATCCAAGTCGCAAGTCTATCTGATCGTCAACGGTAAGTATGCTTTCATGTTAGTAGTGACTTTAAACAAGAATTCAGCCATTATATTCGTGGCGGCGCGGGGCAATATGTCAAGTACCGACCACGCACTGCTTCCATTAAAGCCCCAAGGAAGGCTTAAACGTCTAACAAACCGACTGCTTACGATCAAACTTTTCTTCAGAAACACGCCAGTTTTGGGTAGATTAAATTTTGTCTTGTTAAAAATGCGTTCCTTCAATGATTAGTCCGTCATCTCTAGTACTTTTACAAGTTTGGGAAAAGATTGAGATCTAGTAATTGGAATGATGGGGATACGTGTAAGGATTTAGGGAATATTCCTAGTGGATTAAACAAAAGGGTGACTCGGTGGCATTAATCTACGAATGACTATCAGTTGCACCTGTACCACTTTTTTGACCCTAAAGGGGCTTCAGGTGCCTTCCATCTGTTTGTGGAGTAAAATGGGCAAGCAAAAAATGCTTTAACATTAATATACGAAACAAACCATTATTAATGGAGTAATCTCTTATTGGAGCACATGCTCATATTTTACTAACCTGTGCCCCTTTGAAAGGACCAAGAACTGAGGAAAGATGCATTTGACAGGCATCGACCACTAAACACTGCATGGTTTACTGATGGCTCATGAGCAACCAAAAAGACTTTCATTAGTTATTGGACGTGTTCAATTGAAGAGCGTTGAAACAAGGCGAGCAGAGTGAAAATATGGGTTAGAAAATCGTAAGCTAGGTAACCAGTCTACCTCTTTTATAACCCTAGCTCAAAAAAATAGTTTGCTGCAAACAACAGTGCGAAATCCAAATAAAGTAGACTTTCTGCGGTTGCTCATTCAAAATATTTTACAGTAAATCTACCATAATAAAGAAATAGCAAACAACCTTAGCTTTAGAAATTTAGAACGCTTACCTAATAAAAGCACGATTTTTAACACATTCATCATACCGATCACCGAAATTCATAAGGTAAAATTTTTCTAAAGGCACTTTAGCCCTTGGGTGTGACCGCAATACCACGAGTAGTTAGGCTAGAAAGGAAAGTGAACTTCCTTCCATCAAATTCATTTTAACTCCACTTTAATTCATGCATTAAGATAGTACCGTTACCCATACCTTCTCAAGTACTATCAGCAACACCTCAATGCCCCTCCCAATGGTATTTTAACCGGCTTGATTCAAATGTAGGAACGAAGCATTTCATTTGAAACGAATACTTGCGCGACTTATATATCTTGAGACATTCATACCAGATTGACGTTACTGTAACCAAAGCGGGCATACTTTTCGTTATATTCTAATGACCTAGATTGCTGAGCCATGGGGCATGGGTGGGCACCATTCTCGCGTACTTGTTTATAGTGTGCCTGTTGGCAACGCTTTGGCATTGCACTGGTTCACAGAACACTTCAAGTCAGTCCACCCGCAGAATTAGTGGCCAATCAGGAGACACCCACTAAGAGCACCAGTTTTTGTGTCGTGAATATCTGGCACAACAATCGTAGCCTGATTACTACATTCAAATGCACACAACTCGCGGACACTTTACGCCAGAATTAATGGCAATACATAAAAATAGAGGCTGCTTAATTGAACAGTGGGCACAACGCATGTACATAGATATTAATACAATGTGGTGCGGTAACACAACCTGCTGTACAAATGTGGTTTAACGGGTTCGTTCTGGTTTAAATGACAATGTGCTTTATGGCATTCAATCGGTTTGACAACGGAATTCGTTTCGCTTCAGGAAACCACGAGTGTCATGAAAGCTATACCAAGGCGCCCCGACTGCATTTGTATATGATAATTAGCTGCGGAGTTGTCCCAATTTACCTGATTTTCCCAAGCGCCCAAAATGCATACTGTCAAATTATTGTCTGGTATGGGCGATTAAGATGCCTTTGACGTGAGAAAGCATAAATAGATGACTTGTAGCAAATTGCCTGAAACGATGCACAGATAACTTCAGGCTTTATAAAATAGGGAGAATACGGGCTTCAATTGTAGATAATTTGATTTATGAAAGAAGATATAGAAACACTTTAAAGTGTTAGTGTGGAATCCAAGTAGAATTGACATGATAAATAACAGGCAGTTAGTTCGGTCGTCCAAACAGTTAGCATTTCAAGAGCATCAGCACCGACAGAAGTGCAAGCACGACTAAAATCAAAATAAACAGTGGGAAAGTTTAAAGGCTAGTAAAGTTGAAAATGAGATTGTCTAACCTTATTTGGCTTTTTCAAGGCACATTGCCTTGTAGGCTTAAATGCTTTAATCAAGTGAAGGTAAATCCGTGGACACATCGCTGATGAATGGATGAAATGTAGGCAAGGAGAAAGTAAGAGTGCTCATCCCCCTCCATCAGAGGAGTTACCCTAATTCACACGTGATGGATAATTGTCACTGGCCTGACCCCAACAA
Source organism: Echinococcus granulosus (assembly GCF_000524195.1). Lineage (NCBI taxonomy): Eukaryota > Metazoa > Platyhelminthes > Cestoda > Cyclophyllidea > Taeniidae > Echinococcus > Echinococcus granulosus. Next base: position 7,793 of record NW_020170519.1, on the reverse strand, counting down.
AATAATCAGTTATTGAAAGCACTCAGTAGCCAATGAATCATCATCATCATCTCCGCCACCAATATCTTCATGAATTTGAAATGAGTTCACTGAATGGATAAACAACTTACACTTCGAAGTGTATGCCGTTCCACGTCCTGGCAGATAAAAATAAGCGGAGAAGTTAGTTGGATAATTACAACACAACAGACAAATAAATTTGGTTGCTTTGAAGAAATGTGTTAGGGTGATGAATGTGACTACAATTGATAGCTTAATCAACTTACCCGAGGAAGTTGTTGCTGCACACGATCATCGAATGAGAAAAGAAAACAAATCAACTTTAATGCAAGCGCAACTCATGCAATGCTAAAGTAATTAATTCAACTTTCCAAATTTACGAATGCATAAGGCATTTTTGCTACATATATCAAATGAAGGGATTGAAGTGAGTTTGATCTGGCATGAATGAGGATATCTGGCAATAGTAAAAATTTTAATGAAATCTGGTGATTGTAACTAGGATTGAAAACAACTGCAACACTGAGAAGGTTGTCTCTGCCAAGGTAACGCATTAATTTGTGAATGAATTAAGCTGAAATTGGAAATCCGTTGAATCAAATTGGCGGTTGAAGTGTACGGTTTGTTTCTAACGGAGGTAGTTTTCATTCTGCTAACAAATTGCAAATTCACTAAAGTTGTTTGCTGGAATTTAAATGATAGCCCATTTGATGGTTGTTGGCCGGTTTTTGTTGCTATACAAGCAGCACTATCACCTAGATATCATGCGTGTCGTGCCAGCCATTGCTTCATTTATCGCATATGCCTACTTCAAGCATTGCTGGCAATTTCGCAAATAAAGCAGACTTCTATGTGTCAGTTTTTAGGCTTTCTGGGGGGTGTGGGGCAATACACTTTTTACGGATGGGATTCAGCACTGTGCACCCAATGTTTGTGTGCAGTACAATATGGAGGCGGTGGAGCACATCACGAATACCATATGCTATACATTTTCCTAAATATACGGCTTTTGCAACCAACTTTGCATTACTAATTTGGTCATGATACATTTCGCTGTACCTATCCCTTCCACCCTCGTATCTCGAAAGTCGCATCATGTAAGCGGTCAGCAAATATTCACTGCCAAAATGTTTACTAAGCTCCCATCAGCATCAAACATTACAGAATACTCTAATTTACTTCATGCATATTGGACTATGTTGCATATACAAAGCAAAACTTATTGTTGCAATACTTAAAGTGGTCTGGTATTATGCTCATCATCGAATAGCCGTGCGTTTGAACTCACCCCTGCATTGCGAAATTTCTGGCGATTTACCTAAATCAATGCAATAATATCAGTAACTTCGAAAGGACACCACTTTTTACATCTATCGCACAATTGTTTGTCTCTAGATAAGACTTAGTTTTATTTCACTTCATGGTGTAGCAGTGGTGGTGAAGCAGTTTCTTTACAAAGAAAGACGACAGTCCTGCCTTATCAGAGGGGATGTTCACTCACCTCCCTGCATCCAGTCTACACTTATGACCAGTCTGCTGTTAAGAGTAGACCATTCAAAAGTGCTATTCGCATCTTTGTCATCACGTGCGATGTTCGCGATGAATACTCTTTGATCGGACTGTTCATGTCGTATTAAGTTACCTTGAGTAGGTAGAGAAAAGCAATGACTGGCACATTAGCTGCATTTAAGAACTCGAAATATGACCCAATTAAATGGTATTCAAACTTACGGCAATAGGGTGAAGAGGGCTTTTGAAGAGTACTGCCTTTCCATCTGTACAGGTTTCTTCCATTCATATCAAAGTAAACCTGTATTTCAAATCAAGAATGAAGGACAGAATTGACCCAGAACTCGATCGTGAGCAAATGATGGAAAGGAATACATTAGTGTTGTCAGGAATATATGGCAATGCCTTCACAAGATTGATGAAACAATTTACAAACCCAAGATTCAATGTTTGCGCCTTAAGCAGCGAATTTGATTTCCACATTTGATTATCCACGAAGGAACAGAGAAAGCGGAAACGATGTCTCCAAGTTCACTTCATCTGCATGCAAAATATTTGCTAATTATCCTCCCTCATTCCACCTTCCCTCTAGCATCACATGGACCACACGGACACCATTCACTATCCAAAGTACTGTGTTTTGCAACGAAGGTATATGTGAATTTACTTATTACAAACAAGCCTCCATCCTGCAATATTCTTGCATATTCTTCTCCAACTGCACTCACTCACCTTCTCGTGGCTTCTGAAATGTACAATTAGGTACGAAGTATGCTGTCCAAACTGTGGGGGATAAAGATTCTACTAGCAATGCCTTCTGTTATGATACGTCGTTCAGAGTGATGTCGACACTTCCTAAAATGAGACATAATTTTTCCAATGGTGTCCACAAGACCACCTATTTCATTACTGCCGTGTCCCCACAACAATTGTGTATCTCCTACTTTCTTTCATGCGCAGGATCACCTTAAAATGTTCAATTTGTTTAAGTACAGAAAAGGATTCTCGTGCGATTCACTTCTCACACTCAACAGTTCTTTTATTACGATAGGCAAATAATTGAAAAGAGAGGATTGTACATGGAAAAGAGGAATATTTAGATGTCAGCCTAACTTCATCCAATGGCAGGGACGACCCCAGACTTCATTGCCAACATAGCACTGGCCATTGCTTATTTGCTTTTACCAGATTGCCTGCCTTTCAACTGCGATCAAACGAAAACATCATGGGGCAGGATGACATCACACTTTAATTACCTTGTTCATGCCTATTTAAAAATACTGACAGATGAGATGTAAAGATAAAGATCCAAGCAGCACAAAATTAATCGTTTAACACCATGTTTAAAAAATATGCTTTAAACAAATGTGTAATGCATACAGCTTCTTCAGGAAGACGGAAATACATTTGTGGCGATGGTCCCTCTGGCGTCCCAATAATCCGAGACCTCCATAACACTGGGTCAGCTTCTATCTCGCACACATAAACGCGAAATTTGAGTTCATTTAATTTAGTCATGCAAAAGCCTATCCAATTTGTGAGAGCGCAAGCGACAAACTTACGAGGCCCTTCTGCTTTCAAAATAAATTCATGTGGAAGAGTTATCAGGAGAAACGCATAAAATGCCACTGACACCTAATCAAAGGCGCACATTTTCCAAGCCCTTATAGCATGTGGCTCTATTTCCTAACCCAATCCCCGCTTCCCCCAACAGCATTTACACTCACGACGTTTTCAATACTTGCAGTTTCAGTGCCCACTCCACTGAAACTGTCCATTGAGACGTCTAATGCAAGCGGTAACTTGCACCTGCATATGAAAGTTATGTTTTCACTTGTCTCCCACCCAACTACAACATCACGCAGAATGTTTTGTGCGGTTTTTGCTGTCTATTACAAGTACAACTCCATGCATACCTAAGCGCGGAACATGGATTCACGCTAGCCTGACGGCACACTTCATTATATCACAATGGACCACTTATACCACTTTCAATGTTATGCATAGTAAGAGTGGCCTGCTACCAATAGGCAAGCGAACTATTACAAGCATTGGGTTTTGGCATGCGGTGACATATTTAATGAGAAATTGAGACAAAGTGGAGAATGAATACGTACCAGAGCAATGGATGATTTAGATAAGCAAGACGACAATTAACAACATGGCACACGTTCATGACTAGCATAATGTCTGGTGTGCATTTATATGCTCTCCAATTCAACCTCATCAATGCGATTGGTTGGCTGGTTGATTGGGTGAAACTGGAGTTGCAACTGTGAATAGAAGGCTCTCACCTTTGCGTTGACCTCCACCATGTCTCAGCCAGAATTGCGTAGGTGTAGGTCTGGTGCTTAGAGTAAGTTCTTACAGGTTTAGTGCGCGCGTACTTTATGTGAAGCTGTGTGCAAACATCCACATCTCCCTTTTTAGTCATAATTTGATGTTTTCGCTACCAACATATGCAAGTGGACTCATGATAGTGACTGAGGCTTATGCAGTGAAGTTGCAGGGAAGCATAGGGGTGTTCTTCCTCATGAATTTGCACAAACAACATTGGGTGTTCCAGGGTCACTCACAATGCTTTAATTTGCCTCCACTTTGTTTAGAAACGACGCCTACCGGATGCAGGAGAATTGCGTTGACTGCCTGCGCGATCGCCATTCCAGGAAGCATTTGCTTGTCATTTTATACTGTGCCATCATTTTTATCATTAGCATAGGCATACCTATCACTTTACTTTGATGACATGATCTACTTATTTCTTCTGCAAATTACTAGGTTTATTCAACTTCACGTAAGTACTCTTATTTGAATGAAGGCATTCACACAGCTACATGCATTTGTATTGCAGCATGTACTGCTGCAATCCAACCGCCACATCATCTCGCCTCACACATGCGACACTCGGACATTTGACAAGTTTGCAGCAAATTTGTATGATGCAGTCAGACATGTTGAGGCTTTGTGATTCAGTGCAAAAGGGTTCAGCTTGTGTCTGTTTTCTCCATTTTATTCATCATGACATTCTGATTGATTGATTCACGGATTACAGACCCAAAAGGAGAGAAAAATATAGAGCGCTTAGGATGTTCCTACTACACATTCAATAATAGCCTCTAGGGTAATCTCCACGCGGACAATGATACACCTCACCTTGCAAGGAACGCCTTTCATTGCAGGATAATGGCAATTTTAGAGTCAGCGACACTTCCTGCGAATGCTTCAATGTCCTGCAACCACCAAGACGCTGCAATTGCTTCGCCATATCTACGGCCAAAACGCACTCCCGCAGACACTTACCACGGGCAATGAAACGGCATCCACGTCGCACGAATGCCCTGACTTGCTGTCAACACGCTCATTTGCGTATTATGAGAGATAACAGCTACCCCAAATGTGATAATAAAGCAATGAGCTCATTATCAAGGTAAACTAATACAAGGCATTCCACAATCGAAAAGTAAAACAGCAAAGCAACAACTAAATTTGTGCGTCATCAACGTGAATAAAGTGGCCTTTATTTTGCGTAATTTGTGGAACTTTGTGCATCTTAAAAAAAGAAAGGATCTCCTGCGGTTGCCCATCCATATCAACAAAAGCTTTTAACAACAACTACGCAGTGCAGCTCGACGCTAAAATCCCAATCAGGGAAGGCCTTATTCAAACCTGAAGTTTTCATCTCTTCTGTAACTCCGTCATAGTTATGCTTGTCGACATTGCCAGTATGGGTTTGGTGTTCTTCGCTTTGTCGCACGTCTTTCTTGAGGGTGAGTCTGTGCATTACACGTTCACCCACACTGCCATTACACCATAAAGGAGTTTTTGAGAGGCCAAGCAAATTTGAGACCTAGGCGCTGAATATGAACCAGGTCAAAATGCCATGACGTCTGTATAAGTAAATTTGGCACCATTAAAATTTAACTGCAGCTGCAAAATATAAGAAGGAGCAGTCTGGATACCGTCAATCGTGAATGTTTCGAAAACATTCGAAGCTACTATGACGCGCATCCATCAGCCGGTTCTTCTACTTGTCCAACTGACTACGAAAATGTCACACATGGAGTTGGCATTTTTCGCCGAGGAAATAGCTTTGTTTGCTAATCCACTTTAAGGCAAGTGAGCATGGCAGTCTGAAATAGATATTTTACTGAAGTGTTTGGTTCTAATGTCGAGATATCTCCTTAAGGATTTCTTGAAGTGAAGGGAAAGAGAGTCACCTGATACACGATTGTGCTGTGATTTACCACATTTTGTTGGAAAATGTCAAATTGCACAGAAGAGCAAGCATTAAACAGCAACTGATTCTATCATGCAATTTGTCTTGGTCAGTGCAATTTTTACAGTCTACCCCATGACATTTGACAAGTTGAAAGTGAGGCGACGCCCGGTGCGATACTTTGCTAATTCACTACTACGACGCCTGCCCAAAAACAATACAACATCAGAGTTGGGACAAATGAGGCCCGAGAAATGCTCTAATCCATTTTGGGGAATCAAGGGTAAGGTGTTTAAGTCCATAATAGGCATCTTCTAGGGTATGGGAACAGATCGTATAGAAGACAATCGCAATTCTGTCCTGCGTGACACATTACTCGGTTATGCATCAAATTCATTGCCCGTAATTCTTCACAGTCCATTCTTCTGCATTCATTGTTCTCATTTCTCGGTTGTGCATGGTTGATGGAGTAAAGTATGATAAGATTACTTTTTCGTTAAAGGCAAAAAAGACCAGAATTGTGGGTTTCTCGCGTTGTCGGATAGCCAACACGACCATCTGACGTTATGACTTATTGTAATGGTGAACAATCCTCAAGTGCGCTGAGTTAAGATACGCATTAAAGGGGATTATGGGAAATGACTGTTGAATGAGTTAATTACATATGGGGATATGCTCTTCCTTTCCCATCATGTGTTTCTGTGACTGTAAACAAACGTGTTAGAGCGAGTTCCTACCTGTGCGATCATTGTGTTCCTCCAGCAAACGCAGTGAGCCAGATGTCGTTTGAGGTTGACAAATGCGTGCTCAATGGCGTGTTTTGGGACAGTCCCTTCCCGGCTTGCCTTCGTGATGTTAACTTATTTTTGCCAATGGATTGGCTACTCATAACTTCGCTTTGATTTACTCCAGCCAATATGACACCACTCTTTTCAGACATTTTCCAGCGTTCCAATGCTATGTTACTTGAATGCACACTTGTACAATTTCTAAGAGACCAAATGTATATATATATATGTATATATATAAGAGATTCCAATTTCAATTAATTAGCATTCGCTCTTTCAAATAATTTGCGTCCATTTCAGCCCTCTTTGCGTTGCAGTTGATGCTAATACCGTTGTAAAAGAAATCTTTTGTACCACTAATGTTTAATTCAACAAATGGTGTTGCCCTTGCAACCGAATTTTCTAGCAAATAACGCCGCTGATCCTGAGAAGGGAAAGGAAGATATAACTCTTTTTTTTCACAAAAATTTGACTACTTGTAGTGGTCTCACACTGCTGCAATTCATGCGCTGCCCAGCAGTTCCTCCACTATTTTTTCGTTCACCTTGACCTGACGCTTACTGCCACTCCAATTCAACGCGTGTCTATCGCTTCATGCTTGTAGGTCTAACAGCATTAGCTCCATCCAATCACCAGAGTCCCATATTCTGCCAACTGGTAGTGGCTAATAATTGAGGCTTCAGGACTCCATCCAGCCACTCCGCACACTATCACCAATGAAAGTGGTCGCTGTTATTCACCTTTCTCGCCTACGCTCGTGGACCCAACAAAGTGTGAGAAAGTAGGAACGAAAAAGTTAAACACAAAACAAACCACAACGACAATGGCCTTCAACAAATGCCACATAGAGTAACCCAAAAATAAGATCCAATTCAAAACGTTAAAATTATAAACCGAAGACAAATCAGTTTATGCGCTTACAATAATGCGTTTTTTAATAACATCCAATCTATTGTGTCGGCTAGTCCAGATACATTCGCGTAATGCTACGAAGAATAAAGCAAGTAGACATTGCATGTTCATTCATCTGAAGTGACCATGAGGAGTAGATGAGATGTTGCTACTTTCTGTACACAAGGAATGCGTACCGACGTTGCTGCTTCTCTGTGGGACTTCGTTGGCCTGTTGATTGTACACACACTTAAGTCAAAAGTGATTATTATACCTCTACCAACAATTTCGTGTGCTCTTGATAGGTCTCGTACTACCATCCAAATCAACTGTTCCTGATTGATTGGTGCCTGAAGAGCACTGTCTCATGTTTACCTCTTTTACTAGAC
>NW_020170520.1:195178-200880 GCF_000524195.1 Echinococcus granulosus | reverse complement strand
CCCTCCCCTCCCCTCCCCTCCCCTCCCCTCCGTATCGTCGCATCAACACCCTCCGCCCTCCAGTCTAGACGGTCTCGTCTTCAGCATTTCGACGCGTGTTGCAGAGGGTGCTGAGGTGTGTCTCCGCTGTGAGTACTTCCTTCGACCACAGGCCAACCACTGTTTCACAATGCTTATCTCCTTTGTGGAGGAGGTCAGTCCGACCAGGACAGAAGTTGCGGTGGCAGCATCCACGCGATTTCGGTACCCTGGCAATCTTCGGGAAGCTCATAAAAAGTCTGGTAAAGTGGTGAATGTAAGCCTCAATATTGGTTTTGTGGACCCATCACCCACCGTCTTTAATCGACCAATGGTCTGAACTTGGTGCGATTGTGAATGGGCAGACGCTTTGTCATTAACCAAAAAAATTTGGGGCTTGAAAAAACGTATTCTTACAGCATGAAGGATTCCCAACAATATTAACCCATTTTGAAGCATGTCAACAGCGAACGTTGTGGTCTCTGTAGTTGCGGCTATTCCCATTAGTTGGGAAAATAAAGCAACAGCTTCTCAAAGCACCTTGGCTTGACGTCTAGGGCCAATTCCAGTTGAATACCTACACCACTTACAGCCGTATCCTCTCTAGAAAACGATTTTTTTTAACCATCGATAACAGGTGCCAAGAGTGTATTTGTCTCAAAAAAGGTTTCCATGTCATCGAAGAATGCGGGTTCGTACATTTGTCAAATAGTTCCCGTCAATGCAACCTCGACGGAAGGGTGGACGCTGACAAAGTGGATACGCCTAGAGCCTTACCATGACGCAGTGTGTAAGTCCTAATTAATTAGAAGGAGTCTCTTTACGGTGGGTTGCGTACGCCGACGAAACAGCAGTTAAAGTGTCTCTTAACCGCGTCCATACGTCATTTGGCGTGGTTGGGTTGCAAGCCAAGGGCGATTTTATCAGAGGTAGTCAACCAGACTACCTTCGCCAGCGTGCTCCATTATCGTCGCCGGATGGCCCAGGAATGAGATGACTGCATTTTGGCTCCTCCAAGGTGCTATAGCTAAAAAGGATTTTACCTGTATGGTTTCATTCTAAGCTAGTGCAAATTACAAGCCTACTCTTAAAATACCTAAAAGGTTTAGGCCATTATTAAAACATGAATGACTGTCGACTTAACCTTAGGACATCCATAAGAGAAGCAATTGCTACTGCCTACAGATGACACCGAGAATCAGACTAGTACATTAAACCAATTGATGGCGCAAAACAGATCCAACCTACCATTGTGGTTGTTGGTGGCGCAGAGCTAAATCACGTTTTCGTGTTTGTCGGTGAATTTCATCCTTTTAATTTCCTGCACGAAGGTGACCACGTCTGCTTCGAATAAACCGGCTGCGGTTCATTAAAAAGATAGAAAAATTGTAGTAATCGTGAGTGAGTAAGATAAGTGTACGGAATAAAAAGGAATCATCAAGAATATAAAACAGACATTCTGCCTGCAATAGAATCTGATAGGTAAGAAAGATACCCATGAAGGGCCCAGCGAGTGATAATCGTACCCTGATTCCTCAACATTCACTGGCTCTCTTTTGATCGTGATTTAATTATGCTTGGCAAATACGTTGAATCAGGACCATGCAGTGACAGCGAGGCCCTTCCCTCTATAATAAATGAATGTCGGTGCAATGCCAACCATCGTTTAGGTGACCTTTGGTGTCGCGAGGTCGCCAAATATCCCATCAAAATTAATGTATTGCTGGGTGCGTTACAGCCTGGGCACCCTCTCTAACCTGCCAGTAGGAGGCCCCTCCGCACCCTTACGAGAATTTTGGTGGGGTTAGACATTTTCAGTCCTACTACTCCGGTGTCACTCGGTGGTACCCAAACAATGTTGATCTAGAACGGAAGACGCTTGTAAGTTGGAGTGGCCACACCTTGTAGACATGGAATATCAGAACCAAGTGAATGTCTACTTCAAACCTGGTCTTCGTCAAGAGGTTGATCGAGCAAAGCGAACTCACTGGCAAGTTAACTCAAAGGCGCTGCTGATACATCCGAGTCAAACAAGGCGCAAGTGCTGGCAATTCCAAGATCGTACCTTATATTGCGGTGCTGGCCCACGCAGATTCCCATAGAGCATCAAAATCATCCATCTGTTGAAATGGCATTTAACTTTGAATAAGTTCATGGTGTGCGCATGGCGCGCAAAAAAAACATGCATTTTAGAGCTCCCTCCGAAAACGGACTATATTAAAGACCAAAACCCTCATAGCCGCGATATGAACCAGTTATATCGAGTTGAAGGCAAGAACCAGGGTAAATGTGTGGCAATCGAGCCCTAAAAATGGCATTCATTACCAGAGAAAAATCATGTGACAAAGATCAGGTGTAGTGCTATTAAAAAGCCATTTAGTTGTGCTTATCCTCAGACACACGTCAGACAGCCTTAGAAGCAAATTAGTCTGTTGCTGCTGTAAATAAAACACGGTCTACTACCTAAGTCCAATCCGTCCACATTCTACTAACTCACAGGCTACAGGCCAACAGACATGGGCAGTTTGGGTAATAATAGTTAGGATTCTGGCCTTTAGCTTTGATCCTGCATAAATGCTTGGAAGTGAATCGAGGGTATCCGCGGGAAGAAAGACCAAATCTATTTCGAAGGGTCTTAATAGCCACAGGAAGGCGACCGATGATGCCTCCAGGCAGGTGTACGGCAGACCCACAGAGGACAAGGCCAAAATCACCCTCACCAAGACACCCTTTGACCTGCACACAGCCAAAGGGCACGTCGTAGGTTGCCCTCCCCTCCCCTCCCCTCCCCTCCCCTCCGTATCGTCGCATCAACACCCTCCGCCCTCCAGTCTAGACGGTCTCGTCTTCAGCATTTCGACGCGTGTTGCAGAGGGTGCTGAGGTGTGTCTCCGCTGTGAGTACTTCCTTCGACCACAGGCCAACCACTGTTTCACAATGCTTATCTCCTTTGTGGAGGAGGTCAGTCCGACCAGGACAGAAGTTGCGGTGGCAGCATCCACGCGATTTCGGTACCCTGGCAATCTTCGGGAAGCTCATAAAAAGTCTGGTAAAGTGGTGAATGTAAGCCTCAATATTGGTTTTGTGGACCCATCACCCACCGTCTTTAATCGACCAATGGTCTGAACTTGGTGCGATTGTGAATGGGCAGACGCTTTGTCATTAACCAAAAAAATTTGGGGCTTGAAAAAACGTATTCTTACAGCATGAAGGATTCCCAACAATATTAACCCATTTTGAAGCATGTCAACAGCGAACGTTGTGGTCTCTGTAGTTGCGGCTATTCCCATTAGTTGGGAAAATAAAGCAACAGCTTCTCAAAGCACCTTGGCTTGACGTCTAGGGCCAATTCCAGTTGAATACCTACACCACTTACAGCCGTATCCTCTCTAGAAAACGATTTTTTTTAACCATCGATAACAGGTGCCAAGAGTGTATTTGTCTCAAAAAAGGTTTCCATGTCATCGAAGAATGCGGGTTCGTACATTTGTCAAATAGTTCCCGTCAATGCAACCTCGACGGAAGGGTGGACGCTGACAAAGTGGATACGCCTAGAGCCTTACCATGACGCAGTGTGTAAGTCCTAATTAATTAGAAGGAGTCTCTTTACGGTGGGTTGCGTACGCCGACGAAACAGCAGTTAAAGTGTCTCTTAACCGCGTCCATACGTCATTTGGCGTGGTTGGGTTGCAAGCCAAGGGCGATTTTATCAGAGGTAGTCAACCAGACTACCTTCGCCAGCGTGCTCCATTATCGTCGCCGGATGGCCCAGGAATGAGATGACTGCATTTTGGCTCCTCCAAGGTGCTATAGCTAAAAAGGATTTTACCTGTATGGTTTCATTCTAAGCTAGTGCAAATTACAAGCCTACTCTTAAAATACCTAAAAGGTTTAGGCCATTATTAAAACATGAATGACTGTCGACTTAACCTTAGGACATCCATAAGAGAAGCAATTGCTACTGCCTACAGATGACACCGAGAATCAGACTAGTACATTAAACCAATTGATGGCGCAAAACAGATCCAACCTACCATTGTGGTTGTTGGTGGCGCAGAGCTAAATCACGTTTTCGTGTTTGTCGGTGAATTTCATCCTTTTAATTTCCTGCACGAAGGTGACCACGTCTGCTTCGAATAAACCGGCTGCGGTTCATTAAAAAGATAGAAAAATTGTAGTAATCGTGAGTGAGTAAGATAAGTGTACGGAATAAAAAGGAATCATCAAGAATATAAAACAGACATTCTGCCTGCAATAGAATCTGATAGGTAAGAAAGATACCCATGAAGGGCCCAGCGAGTGATAATCGTACCCTGATTCCTCAACATTCACTGGCTCTCTTTTGATCGTGATTTAATTATGCTTGGCAAATACGTTGAATCAGGACCATGCAGTGACAGCGAGGCCCTTCCCTCTATAATAAATGAATGTCGGTGCAATGCCAACCATCGTTTAGGTGACCTTTGGTGTCGCGAGGTCGCCAAATATCCCATCAAAATTAATGTATTGCTGGGTGCGTTACAGCCTGGGCACCCTCTCTAACCTGCCAGTAGGAGGCCCCTCCGCACCCTTACGAGAATTTTGGTGGGGTTAGACATTTTCAGTCCTACTACTCCGGTGTCACTCGGTGGTACCCAAACAATGTTGATCTAGAACGGAAGACGCTTGTAAGTTGGAGTGGCCACACCTTGTAGACATGGAATATCAGAACCAAGTGAATGTCTACTTCAAACCTGGTCTTCGTCAAGAGGTTGATCGAGCAAAGCGAACTCACTGGCAAGTTAACTCAAAGGCGCTGCTGATACATCCGAGTCAAACAAGGCGCAAGTGCTGGCAATTCCAAGATCGTACCTTATATTGCGGTGCTGGCCCACGCAGATTCCCATAGAGCATCAAAATCATCCATCTGTTGAAATGGCATTTAACTTTGAATAAGTTCATGGTGTGCGCATGGCGCGCAAAAAAAACATGCATTTTAGAGCTCCCTCCGAAAACGGACTATATTAAAGACCAAAACCCTCATAGCCGCGATATGAACCAGTTATATCGAGTTGAAGGCAAGAACCAGGGTAAATGTGTGGCAATCGAGCCCTAAAAATGGCATTCATTACCAGAGAAAAATCATGTGACAAAGATCAGGTGTAGTGCTATTAAAAAGCCATTTAGTTGTGCTTATCCTCAGACACACGTCAGACAGCCTTAGAAGCAAATTAGTCTGTTGCTGCTGTAAATAAAACACGGTCTACTACCTAAGTCCAATCCGTCCACATTCTACTAACTCACAGGCTACAGGCCAACAGACATGGGCAGTTTGGGTAATAATAGTTAGGATTCTGGCCTTTAGCTTTGATCCTGCATAAATGCTTGGAAGTGAATCGAGGGTATCCGCGGGAAGAAAGACCAAATCTATTTCGAAGGGTCTTAATAGCCACAGGAAGGCGACCGATGATGCCTCCAGGCAGGTGTACGGCAGACCCACAGAGGACAAGGCCAAAATCACCCTCACCAAGACACCCTTTGACCTGCACACAGCCAAAGGGCACGTCGTAGGTTGGATCTAAGGCCATCAGAACACGCACGTGCAGTTTCGCTTCTTCATTCTCTATTTCCACGACTTTTGGCAGTAAGAATAAAGGTACAAGTTATACAGAAGAAAAATGAAACAGCTGTATTTTGATCGCAGT
>NW_020170520.1:192158-195078 GCF_000524195.1 Echinococcus granulosus | reverse complement strand
GAAATTACAACACTAGCTATTTCAGTGCTTGAGGAACACTTTCACGACGAGAAATCGGAGGTGGATTTTTGAGGCAAAACCTACCTTTGCGAATTCCTTTTTACGTCTGAAAAGTGGTCCAACTCCCTCCGCTGGTAGAGTGCATTCATGTAGACAATAAAGGAAGGACGCGGCTCGAGCACCAGCGTCACCGTGGCATTGTGGCATACCTCAGGTGACATGGGTGCTCCTGTGACGTGAAACAAGAACTTCTCGATGAGCACACGCTTGAAAATCATTCGACAGGGTTGATAAGCGTGGTACCAAATGAGGAAATGGCAGATCGGCAGCCCACCAAACGCAAAAATTGGTCAGGCGTACTTGAGAGCTAAAGGGTAAACTACTCTTTAACTTCTGACATTTGTGATTTGCAAGGCTGTTATTTGGAGGTTAATAAGGCTACAAGAGCTACATCTGAATGTCTCAGTTTTACCATATTCCAAACAAGGAGCACTCATTACTCAAAATGCACACCCACGGGCCTCAAGAGGTAATCCACTGACTGGAAGGCATGGCTTACAGCCCATGTAACATCTGCTGAATAAACTAATTGATGGCAAAGTACTTCCGATTCAGCTGCTTCAGCTTCAATATTTTCGGGAAGGATATGCCATCAAGCCAGTAACGCCTCTAGAGATGGGCAATATATTGGCTATTTTTAATTAAAGGCTCCTCCCCTCGTCATTTCTATAAAATGGATGCAGAAGAAAGATAAGGTAATGCCCAGTTATACCGTGACAGCGAATGAATGAGAGTTCCCGAACTTTATCGCCTCCAACGCAAACGTGATCAACAAGGCCACTGGATTCGGATTCTTTGCCTGGCCGACTCGTCTTCAAATATTCAGTATCGCTAAAAGAACAAATGCATGAAATCATACTGGGGCCACTAACACGATAGTGAGACGCCTGTACACGCGCTTCGCACTATGCTCAGTCAACCGATGACCTTGAGGGAGTGTGTACGCGGGTGCGTGTGTGGGTGCGAGTGAGTCAGTCGATTGGCCACTGACAGTGGCGTGGAGGGAGACAGGGAGAGATAGGATGTACAAAGAACACTGTCACAAAAGCCAAGGGGATATCATGCCTCCTTTTTTGGAAAACGTCTGCTTATGCGCGATGTTCCTTCTGCTATCGCGAAAGCTAAGCCACGGGTTTTCAGCGGTGTGGTGAGCCGCTAGCCAAAGTGGATATCTACCTGCCTTAACGATAAGGAGAGCCATCCAACGGCACCTCCAGAGTGTTCGAAGAACTAGTTCCTGCACAGTTTTCTTCCGTCTTACAGAGCTATTTCTTCTTAGAGCATAAAAAAGTTACCAGTTGTCCACTACAACAGCAAATGTGTGTGGTGGTTAGGAAACAACTTAGAATCTAAGTTAAAAATGCACAACAAATGTTGAACGAAATAAAGGGGTTCATATACTTTTGTGTCTCAAATCCAACTAGCAGTTAGAAGCTTTCTGCTTACAGCATCTTTTCAAGGTACTAATATTCACTTGTGACTGTTAAAGACCTCGAACGCAGCATAGTAGCACGATGATGGGATACTCAGCAGCCGAGCAACGGTAGGCCGGTTAAATTGCTCAAAGGCTTCAAAAGCGATTGTCAAAAACGACGGCTCAGTGACACTCACTAACGCGGCTGGTTATGCAGGTTTTTCCAACGTGCGCAATCATGCAGTTTGTGCAGTCCATTAAACTGCTGGACTCGTCATGGCTGGCCACATTTTGGATGCCTTATCAACGCGGAACCTGCGGCGTGTTGAATTCAACACAGTCATTGCTCTCAAAGACGAGCGCTTGCAGTGTCGAATGGTAAGCCCATACTGGGTGAGACGACATAGATTAGCGTTTTAGCATTGACGATGAGATAAAGTGACATCCTCGGTTTTTGCATTTGCCCACAAACAAATTCAATCATGCTACCCTTGATTGAAACCTCACCTAAAATCATGATCGGAACTACAATCAATAAAGGAAGTAGAGCTGCCCAGTTGATGTGCAGCCTCCAGGCATCAGCTAAGGATAGTGATGTAATTGAAGACCATTTACTTCTAAATGTCCAACTGACTATCTTAATATTTCCAGACTACCACGATTTCACTTCCATGCGAGTTTGATGGGATCACTTATACCATCTAAGCCACTACGTTCACGCTGCTTCTCTGTTTAAACTTACATACTTCTCAGCATCCATAGGGTAAGCCTGGAAGGAAAAACACATGATATGTGCAGACAGGCACACATCCCTACCGTTTACAATGAGCTGCAAAAGTGTTCGACGCGAGGGATACTAAGGGAGGTGGTGAAGAGGCCGTTGGCATTGGGGAATGCGACAGTGCGTGAGAAGGCACCCTCGCCATTGTTGCATCGTCTGCTCGTAGGCATTGCACGTGTCCGGGATTTCGCGTCTGTGTCCACTGCCACTGAGCAGTTGAATAGCAGAACACTTCTTCGGCATTAGGATCTCTGGTGAGAGAGGAAATGTCTCAAATTCAAGTAAAAGAACAAGAGCTTAGTCAAATCTACTATAAACGCTTCCCTAAGCGTAAAGTCATTCCGCATTTCCATAGCAAGCCCAGCTCTGACAACATTTCTACCCACGGATATTATTCGATTCCTTTCATCAATGTTTTGTTCTTAGCGGTTTTTGAGTGGACCCGCCATCTTGATGACATGCCCCAAGTCATGGGAGAAAGCATCGCAATGAGAAAAGCTTCCGTTGAGTTATATGATCATCTCCTAGCAATTAAACTAGTGTTTTACTTACGCATTCCCTGTGTTCCTCAAACCCCATTCTACTATTTGCTCCCCCCTTTTTAAAGCTGCCGGTTCCGAGGTCTCACGGACAAAGCAGCATAATTTTTCTCATGGTGAACTGGT
>NW_020170520.1:188833-192058 GCF_000524195.1 Echinococcus granulosus | reverse complement strand
TTTTGGTGAACTGGTCCGGATGTACCTCAGTTAACCTACGGATGCATTCTTTAAGCACTTGTAAGCAACGAATTTCGTGGTTACTAGCAGTTCCTACACAGAGCCTCCAAGCGATCCAAAGTAGTATTTTCCTAATGGCAGTTATCAGTAGGGGTTGGGCAGGCCATGTCGGATGGACTGCTAATCAGTGATGGTGGTGATTTACAGCCAAACCACAAACAAAGCTGTCCACTCTATCTGTGTATAAAATTAATTTGTGAGCATGCGATACCTTATCCGCCTCTTTGCTAGGTGGATAAAACCCAAATAGATATATCTGGTAGACACTGAAGCGAAAACAACGTGGCAAGAGAAATCGACGCATAAGCCTATCCTTACGGAACTAGGTGAAACCCCGTCCTTTTATTAACTTGGCTTTTGAGTCGCTGCTCTTACGACCAGAGAGGAACATATAAGATTGCCGGCACAGCTCCCCTTCCTTCAACACAGTTCCTAAGCAGGACAAAAGTCATGCTCACTTACAGGTAAATTCGATGAAAGTTACGGGTTGTTTGTGGATGTTGCCCCTTACAGCGCTGACCACGTTGTGGATGGTGACGCGGGTGGTTGGCCGAGGGAGCGTTAGAGACTCCGGTGTGAAGATGGGAAGCATGTAATACTTTGATTATTTGTTCACCTCTTCGCAGTGGCTTTGAAGACACTTAAGGCTCTGGGACTACACTTCCGCTGGGCGACATGGCCTTCGGTCCGTGCCAGTATTCCCTAGTCCTTCTGTCCTTCAGTAATGTATATTCAGCCCCATTTAAATAATAATCTTGCAAGACTGTGCGATGGAGCTGAGATCAATTGCGCTTAAGTGGATTCTTCAAAATGCCGAAAAGATTCGCACATTATAACTGTTGCAATTTAGCGTTTTCTACTCGACGTCGATTTAACTCATTCAATGCTTGGTTTTCTTTTTCAATTTTAAGGAATAGTAGAATTCACAGTAGCACTCACCTAGGAACTGCTCCAATTATTTCCAACTCCCGTTTACTTATAATTGAGGGTATACTTACAAGATCATAGATTCTCTACTGAGGACACACAAGTCCCATATAAATCAATGGAAGGGTGACTGTCTACAGGTCCAATTTTGTCAAAGGGCTAAATTGACAAGTTGTTAGTTTAAACAAAAGAAAATCTCCTGTCAAGCTTTTTTACTTTTTGTGTCTGTTTGAAGGCTTTGGCAGCTGTAACATTCGTTCCAAGGAGGCGAACCACATTGTACTTCCAACTTGCCTAAACAGAGTTAATGCGGCACTGCCTTTTTACCCAGTTGTCGAGAGCAAGTAGAATGAGGACCTCTCGAGGTGCACTGAGAGACTAATCAATGATACGATGTCACAATTTATTCAGTTGCTTTACTCTTTGTTTCGGTTTCGTGGACATTTTAGCCCCGCAATTGTAATTCCGCTGAGCAACATGGCCCCCAGGAAATGTCAGTAACCCGTGGCCATTAATTAGTCGGAAATACATTTTCTGTCCTAGCATTGTTTCATTTCTTTATTTGCTTAAATAAACCTTATTTTTGAGAACGCATTTTGTTGGTCTTGGCTACTGTGCCTTCGCCCAGGAGCCTGGCCTGGAATTTACAACATAATTGTGGCGTCCCGAGACTCCCTGAAGACAAAATACTTGGGCAGAATATATATTCAGCGCAGAGGTGTCTCGGCTATTGACACGGCCGGAAAGGCCAGCCCACCCAGCGAGGTACAAGGGGGCTAATTCATAGTACAAAAGTGGCGCCTCATTAATACCGAGGGATAAACCACTATCGTATTACATAATACATAAATGCCCAAGATAGTCCTAATGTGCTGTGGTGTTTCAAATCAGCACACCAAACATCATCCACACTATTAGAGTTGTCGACGAATTGTTAGTTAACTAAAAGCATAGACAAGTTAGTGGTTTCATATTCAATTTTGCAAATTTCTATCACCCTCACGTTATAATATAATAAGCCTCTGTTACGCATTTCGACAACCAATTCTACTTTCTGAACCTAAGTAAGCAATGACTGACGAAAATAAGAAACTAAGAGGTGCATTTTGGATGTCACCGATGGCTGATTCAGGCATTTAAGAAGACAATTTGTTAAAGTTTTCACAGAAGCCCAAAAGCACTGACAAATAATCAGTCACGTAGCAGTATTCCCTCCGACTTAACCCCTTGTGCACAATTTCTCCTCTCATTCACTAAAATGTGGTTAAATGCACCTTTCTCTTTTCATTTCAAACATGATAAATTTGGCTACACCGTCCCTTATTTGGAGTAAATTACGGAAAGTGAGTTTTGCGCGAAGACGTTCTTTGCACATCTCTGTTTCATGTTGAGTCTACTTTCATGATGCGACCCATTATGAAGACACATATGCCTTGTGAGTGATATCGCATTAAACAAGTGAAGTTTCTTAGCGAAGTTAGTGAAGTCCAAAAAAAGCATGAAAGGAACTTTTATCGAAAATGTACCAATTTTATGTAGATGTGGAGTTGGCCTAACATGCTACATAATGGCTTTCTTTATTCAATGGACGAGTGAACCACTTCATTACAACTTTGCCTTTTAGGTCCCCTCCTGCTACCAGGCCAATTTGTGGTCTGACTCAGTGACTTTGGACATATTTTGTAAGGCGTAAGACGTAACGTTATTATTCAATTAAGATGTTTGCTGAATAATGGGCCATCTTTTTCATTCTTCTTTTATTTAACACAGCATTGACGGAATAAATAATGATAACTTACTCAATAGCTTATAATGGTAAGTAATTGCGGCCATGTCGTGATTCGTTTCCAGAGTTGCTCACCTTCCCAGAAGCAGGCGTACATATAAATTGATAAATTTCCCAACTAGTCCCATGCAAATTTATCTAAAATGAGTGGTTTGGAAGTTATATGGGTGAATTAAAATGCTATTTTCGCTTCTTTATAGGCAAGACTGACGCAAGGTTTATATGAGTTCAGAAGTGCTTGGACACATCTAGTGTTTCCATTCCCCCAACTATTCATTTAATCCGTTGGAAGTCTTGACTACCAATTGGGAAAGAAATCAAATGTTCTTATCCACTGGCACTTGCCACAGGAATAGCTATGAGGGGTAGCCACTGAGGGCGAAACACCTAACAAGACCTTGTGAAGCGTTATTGAATAAGCAGATGTAGGATGATTATTGAGGCTGGTGCGA
>NW_020170520.1:187445-188733 GCF_000524195.1 Echinococcus granulosus | reverse complement strand
CCATTCCCCCAACTATTCATCTAATCCGTTGGAAGTCTTGACTACCAATTGGGAAAGAAATCAAATGGTCTTTTCCACTGGCACTTGCCACAGGAATAGCTATGAGGGGTAGCCACTGAGGGCGAAGCACCTAACAAGACCTTATGAAGCGTTATTGAATAAGCAGATGTAGGATGATTATTGGGGCTGGTGCGAGAGTAGGTAATAAGAGCATTTTCCGGAAGTAGTAATGTAAAGTAGAACAAGATCGCAGGCGTAGTGGTGTTCTCTGGTGCAGTGGAGGGCTGGAAGTAGAAAATAAGTAACCAAGTGCCAAGGCGAAGTAACGAGAAGGGAGAGGGAAAGATTTGTAATATGAACAGACGAACAGTAGAACATATAGGTAGAACGATGTGGCAGAAGAGAGTGTGTAGTTGAGGATATTAAATGAATATGCGATGGTCGCAATGACAAGACCTTGTGCTGAAAGTCACAAGTGGGGACCGCATTTGTGCCTCTTCTGTTGTGCTGAGAACTCGTTGATTCACCTCACACGCACTAACGCCTGTTTGCATCCTTACATAAGTGTTAACAAAGAAGGTTAATAAGGTGGCAAGAAAGTCAACGATTTGGTCAAAGTCACGTTAAGGACTTTGGCTGATTTTTTATCACCAGTTTGGTTGGCATGGGTACCATCGTTAGCGACAAATTTTATGTTCAGCTCATAAAAAGTGGAAAATTTTCAGTTGACAACTCAACCACAGTGTAGGTAGAAGCCAAAATTACCAACGGGTAGCCAGAATTTGCAGATGAGCATGTCATAGGTGGATCAGCTGTAATCAAAAAGTCGTAAGTAGTATTTCATTACTCTCACACTTGGCATTGGGTTGCGGTTGCTGTCAAGTAGCATGGTATCTCACATTCATTAACAACTACAAATTGCGCCTTAATTTCGACTTAATGAAGATTTGGTGGGTCAAGACCAATCATAATTCATTACTCATTCTTGTCACAGGTGCAACCATGAAAGTTAGTACTCTGACTTGACAGTGACGGATACCTTCTTTTGACTCTTGACAGTAGATGTTGTTCTAGCCACATTCAAATCGCTGCATATCGACTTCCCTCTTGTCCTTGTAACGGCAAAATATCCTTATTTGAATTTTAACTCCGAATTGCTTTCTCACTTTGTGTTCCATCTAAAAGTCCCTGGAAGAATATAGAGCTGGGGATGCGCGTCTTCTTAATCAATGGGGATTTTTTGCTTCGTGTGTGAAATTGCTTGATCTAGGTCGGTCAGATTTTTCTC
>NW_020170520.1:185070-187345 GCF_000524195.1 Echinococcus granulosus | reverse complement strand
CCTCGCTCATCAAGAATTCTCATGCACTAGGAAGCGTTTGGATGCTAAACTGTTCTACAGCACTTGTAGCATTTGGGAGAGGGTGGTCCGTCCCATGGATGCTGTCTCTGTCAACTATGCAAGGCACCTACCAAAAATGGTCAATATAAGACGCTTATGGGACCGTTGAGGTCAAGGTTGAGGCAAAATTAGTGCTCTATTAGCTACGGTCAAGTAGCAGACGCAAGTTTGTGAGCATTAATTTTACCTATTCGCCATCCAAGCAAGCATCATTCAATATTCCGCATTTACTTATAGGTCATTATAAGCCCACAATATGGTCCGCATTGGTAGCATGGTGGTAAATGGACTGTTAGCTAATCAAATCTTGACATACAATGGGCTAAAGTGCTGCTTAGTGAAATATGTGCCTTTAAAATGGCAATTGCATTTTAGTTGATAGGTGTATTTTCAAGCAGTATGATGACATCCAAAGGCAGCAATTCGTAAATTCTCTCAGATTCTGTATTGTATCTACTAATTTGCTGCGACTTCAATATCATCTCACACCTAATCAGAGTTTCATGCAATATCAGGTGACATAAATTTTCCAGAATTTGACTAATATTACCTGAATTTACAACATTGTTAAAAGTGATTCCTGCGCATTTATATCCACTTAATTGATATCCGAAATGGCCAGAAAACACTCATGAGAGAATGACATATTGGGATTTTTTCACACAATTCTGTATTTTAATGGATTGTTTTAGGCATAAGATGGGCACCCTGATTAATTAACTACTAGCATCAGCGATAAGACAATAACAGTGCAATTATTTGTAAGTAATGTTGCGATTTGAGTAAAATTTGTCACACAACTGCCTTCTTTACATGAGTTCGCAAATGATCATTCACTTCATTCCTGCCCACTGTGTGATCATGAGCCTTCAACACCTATTCCGATTTTCCACGAATGGCATTAAAGTAGTTTAAAGGGAATGTAAAACGCAGTCATGCCATTTTATTACTGCTATTAACAACGAAACAGACTATTTGTATGCATTATGACGATGCTACAGAAATACAAATTTACCTGCTTTTCTTACTGGAAGTCAACAAGCCCAAAGGCTTTGGCATCATTTGTGTTTGAAAGAAGAGCTACGAGAGCTACATTTTGGGTAGAAGCAACCTCTCTCACAAGCGATTCTGATTCGTCTGTCTCCTAGCCCATGACAATATCAGCACTATACTGGAAGTGAACAGTTCACGAATTCATTAACTCAATCAGTTTAGTTTACAAATTTGCCTAATGAATGGCTTTATTTTGTTTAGCATTAAGATGCCGTAAACTAGTGATGTTCAAGCCTGTCAGAAGTCGTCCGAATTAGTAAAAGCAGATCATTCTGCACTTTTACTCAAGTATTTAACATCAAGATGTGAGTGCTATGCAGCAATGCTCAAGTTAGCACTTTCGCATTAGCGCACCGAGGATTTTCCCACCCATGACATCTACGATTAACAGTTGATAAGCATTTCCTGAAAGCTGCCTGATCACCAACCCAACTCTATTCCATCTGCCAATCGCAACGTTTGCAGGCGAGCACAAATATGCAAGAAAATGATTATCCACCTGTGCAAGGTATTTATACTCAAACTCCGTTCAACAAAATAAATTCACATCACTCAACGTTAATCGGATGCAATGTCACCATCTGAAACTGCGAAACATAACCTCATTATGGCTTAATTAAAAGGAGTGATTCCAACTCAATATTTGCAAAAGAATGTTTTTACAGACGCATCTTGTAGGGCTCGAGTCTGCCACCCAACAGCAATTTTGAAAGACCAGAATTTCTCAAAATGACTGAGTGGCATGAACAGTGGAAATTATCACTCCGCACTTGTAAATGCACATATGGTACTAGTGTGAAGGCATTACGTTGCATAAATAATTTGGTTTAAGTTATCGAAGGCATTCCCAAAGCAGAAAGTGGGAAAAATAAATTAAGTTGATTTAGCACTTCTTGGTGATTTTGTGCTCTTTTTTCATATAATTGCCATAAAAATATAAACATTAAATAGATCAAAAAGGCCCCTTCGTAGTGCAACTAGCACAATGCAGTTTTTAAACAAACAACGTGTAAGGAAGCTAACTGAACATTTACTGATTACGTGGCAAGAGGATTCCGCACGTGATTGTCAATTTTTGCCATCGCACTGTAGTGGTATCGTGGAAAATCAATTCACTGCAACGTTGACAACCTGCCGTGTTATGTAGGGCAAGAAGTCGACA
>NW_020170520.1:183796-184970 GCF_000524195.1 Echinococcus granulosus | reverse complement strand
CAAAAAGAGTTTACTTTCATTCTCTGACGACGATGGCGACCTTTTATGGATTATTGCAGAATTTTACCCATAACAGTTGCATTCCTGATAATATGTGCATGCTCTTCAATACCTCTGCCATTGTTGAAGGCAAATCGTCAGCTTACTCAGGTGTAACACCCAAACATCTGCTTGGCACATGCCTGCCTACACGCGCACTAATCATGTGTGCGTGTGTGTGTGTGAGTGTGTGTCATTTTCAACTTCATCGCACCACTGACTTGTCACATGATGGCATCAACCTTGCAGTCATTGCGTGAAGCGCATGGTGAATCAAGTATGCATCACTCAGTAGATGGTGATGTCTTCCAGTCACATGTGATTTTCTCTGTGACAGGCAAAGATGAAAGCAACAAGTTGCCTTCTAAACAACAGGATTTCACATAAGTGGAGTGAAACCTTGTTTGGCTTTTGAATTTCCTGTAAATAAGTCACCAGTTCTTTTGCCAAACTCCACTCATACATGTTGGGCAAAATGTGTTTACGTTGGTCATGTGAGAGGTGGAAGTGCTTGCTTTCTTTTGCAGATTTTCCTGTCTAGCAAGTGCATTTCCCAACATGCAATCGAATAAGCTAGAGGGAGTAATAGACACCACAGCGAATCGATGGAAGTTGTCTTGTCTACGATACCCAATATGCTGATGACGTGTCAACCTGTAGAGCTTCTTTCACTCTCTACGCAATTTTCGCAAGAAGTGTAATAAATGGTAACGGTTCAGCAATATTTGTAGGTAAGAAAATAAATTGTCGAATGGGAGGAGGCGAAATTTTGGTATTCTGGAGAGAGGCGTTAGTGTGTGTGAGGTGAATCAACGAGTTCTCAACACAACAGAAGAGGCACAAATGCGGTCCCCACTTGCGGCTTTCAGCAAAAGGCTTGTCATTGCGACCATCGCATATTCATTCAATATCCTCGACTACACACTCTCTTCTGCCACATCGTTCTACCTATATGTTCTACTTTTCGTCTGTTCATATTACTAATCTTTCCCTCTCCCTTCTCGTTACTTCGCCTTGGCACTTGGTTACTTATTTTCTACTTCCAGCCCTCCACTGCACCAGAGAACACCACTACGCCTGCGATCTTGTTCTACTTTACATTACTACTTCCGGAAAATGCTCTTATTACCTACTC
>NW_020170520.1:181936-183696 GCF_000524195.1 Echinococcus granulosus | reverse complement strand
AGTCGACAAAAGTGGTAAACCGAGCATTTTTATTCGAGTTGTTGACAACACAAGAAGGTATCACGGTGCTTAAGGTGTAAGAGTGGGTGCAAAGGATGAATGAGGAAGTAGAGTTGGACGCGCAGGACGCCAGGGTGGATGTATTCAGTGTAAATGGTAGTCGATTATTTCCAAGCAATAACGCATTTTGGGATAACCTTGTCCTTGCGATCCGCCAGTTCCATTAAAGGGAATACACTTTTGCAAGTTGGGTATGCGACACACTGTTTGCGGTAACATGAGTGTCTTTTTGGGCATTGGCTACAACTGGGTCCATATTTATACGGCCATTCCCCGTGGTAGTTCCCTCTACAGAAAATCAAATGATTCTGTCACTCTTACACACACTAATGATGTGCTTATTTAACACTTTGGCAATCAATCATTCTTCCAGCCAGCCAATCAGCTAATCATTCTAAAATATTACACTTACGCAGTTTTGTATTGGCACACAGTGAAATATTGTGGGTTGTTCCAATCAGCCCGCATGCCATCGCATCGTCGCATGGCACAGCCTATCCACTTTGTGTTTGCCCAAACCATCTGTTCAAGTACAGTGAAAGGCATGGCAAGTTGTATTGTATCGTGTTGAATCATACAGTACCATACCGTGTACTCCCACCCATTTGTTTGCACCTCATTAACCTACATGGTCTTTCAAGTAGGCATTCAATGCTTGAGAAAATGACTTAGTGAAGCACACTAAATAGTATTCATGCAATGCATGCCATGATGGGCACAAAACACTGATTCCCCTACCTGTGTATAGTGGCCGCAAATGTGGGTGCAAGAGTTGTTGAAATAACTGTAGTATTTTTCTTCGTCCCTCCAGCCACAGACCGCTTCAGTGAAAGCTGGCTTAAAACCACCGACGGCTGCAATATTTTGTCCAAGTCCATGGTAATGTGGATACTGCGACCAATCCGGATGTTCAAATCTACATCGACTGGCCCAATAATCTGCCAGCTGTTCCAGGTGTGAGGAGTACAGCTGAATAAATAAAAACAGGCACAATGAAATGCTCGAAGGACAGTTCTACGTAAGACAATTTGAGGTGCTGCCAAGTGTGTTGTCAAATATGTACGTATCAAGAAGGAACGTACTAATAACATCATGTTGCTGGCAGGAGGGTACACATTTTCTCGAGCATCATGATGAGTCTCAAGAAGTTGTGCTTTTTCAACCTCATTGGGGAATTGACACGACGCAGTAGAAATGAGAGTGAGCAAGCCAAAGACCTTCACGAAGAGACCTGGTAACACAAAAATTGTGCAAAATTACTGCCTTGCTTGCACAGAGCAGCAGTTAAGTGCGAGGTTGACTAATGCCCAATAACTGGTAACTCACTATTCCGTGCGCATACCATCGCGGCAAACAAACTGGGAAGGTGAGAGAATCGTGCCCATTTATACGTGAAGCATGATATGATATCATGTGGGATGATATGGCCTCATTAATCATAGATTAGGTCAAGCAAGCTTTGTGTTGCAGGCCAGCTGAAATGACTTACCCCTATTGCACAACTATGGTGCAACGGTAAGATTCACACCATCAAAGATCACAAGATAAGCAGGTCCCTCGTTTATGTGATAAATAAGTGATGCGGCACAAAAGTGTGGCTAAAGATGGGCTGACGTTTTGCGATTCTCTTGCAAAGCTGTCTTTCGGACAGATCATTTCAGTGACAGGCGATGAGATGGCATCAACCTCGAGGCTGAGTA
>NW_020170520.1:178789-181836 GCF_000524195.1 Echinococcus granulosus | reverse complement strand
GGCAATTTTTTGCAGTGCTTTGCCTCTCTTGCACAAATAAAGATTTAGCCATCATTTAAATCATGTGCTCATTTCTTTGAAGGTTGCCTCAGTAAGACTTGCAACACTTTGCACAACTGAAATGTAGTCATCTGACTAACACTGAGACCCGTTTTGTGCATGGAGGGCAAAGAGGTGACTGTGAATCAGTTTAGAACAAGGTTTTGCCACCTTCATGATTTCGTGAACTTCTTTTTAACTCACACAAATGCTTTGAATTATGGCTTGTGGCAAATGGCAGGTGCAAATCATGCACGAATTAATTGCAGGATAATGTGAAATTGATGTGTTATGCGTAGGTATTCTATTTTGTGTAGGAATTGTCGCGCCTTCTCCCCCTTAAAGAATGCGGGTAAACAATTCGTCTGATCTGTACAAGTCGGACTGACAACGTTTCCAGCTTTCGCCATTGAGCTCAAGCATGGTAAGGACTATTTACTTCGTCCCACAAGTCTTTGTGACAGATGGAATTAATCAGAAAATGTCGTCTGTACCTTTGCACTGTATCAAAGACGCATCGTCGCTGCTTACGACCGAGTGTGCTGCTCAAGGAACGAATGGTAAATCGGTGACAAAACGATTCGTTCTGTGGAACTGCCGTAGTTTTGAGTTTGGGAGAAAAGTGCATTCGTTACTTATTTTGACCAATCACATGCACCATGGTGCGAATCGCCTGTCAATGATGCAATCTCTTCCATAGCTAGAGATATGAGGCAGATGCTGTAACATTGCTTTATTTGTCGCTTTCTGTATCGAGGTGAATGACCTGTGATCAAGGTATACTTTCTGAGCTTAACGTACACATCACCCAACTAACCGAGATTTTCTTGTGCTTTATGCATTCCCATAAATGTATTAACCATTGTCATCTCTAATATTATAGGACATGATGAAACACAAAGCTTGTAAAGCCTATTCCTTTCCCCCCATTTTCAACTGAGTTTGATCAGCGACGATGCCTTCCTGCTAACTGGATCTCTTTAACGGAACTCCGCTTTCTTTTACATCTATTTTAGTGTGTATTGTGGTAAAAAGGAACAAATGTGCAAACGGTTCATGCTGCTTTGAAGTGCAGAAATGATACAGCCTGTCTTTATAGTGATGTATTACTCGCCTGTCTCGATGGATGAAATCAGTAGAGGGTGTTGTAATACTCCTCACTAAGGCATCACTTTATTGATGCCCAACCACAAGACCGATATTGCACGGTATCTCTTAACCCACCTCTTTCAGTTGGTGATGAATACAGCCTGTGTTATGAGACGTCGTGAAATTACGGAAAGGCGAGAAATGCACAGTGTGAAGCACGTGCACACTTCTTCATCCTGTGTCACATACACATCACTAACCTACCCTCGTGCACTGGCCACGTGAGTGTTTGGGTGTGCATTCACCTTAATCATTGCCTAGATTGATCATGTCAACTTCTTGCCCCACATAACACGGCAGGTTGTCAACGTTGCAAGTGAATTGGTTTTCCACGATACCACTACAATGTGATGGCAAAAATTGATAATCACGTGCGGAATCCTCTTGCATTTAACTGCATTTTAGTGAATGAGAGGAGAAATTGTGCACAAGGGGTTAAATTGGAGGGACTACTGCTAAGCGACTGATTATTTGTCAGTGCTTTTATGCTTCCGCGAAAATTTTAACAAATTGTCTTCTTAAATGCCTGAATCAGCCATCAATGACATCTAAAATGCACCTCTTAGTTTTTATTTTCGTCAGTCATTGCTTACTTAGGTTCAGAAAGTAGAATTGGTTGTTGAAATGAGCAACAGAAGCCTATTATTTTATAACTTGAGGGTGATAGAAATTTGCAAAATTGAATATGAAACCACTAAGTTGTCTATGCTTTTAGTTAACTATCAATTCGTCAACAACTGTAATAGTGTGGATGATGTTTACTTACTTGGGTCTAAGACACTTATTTACGAATCGTTTAACGAAGTAGAAGGAAATTTGCCGACCTAATAAAAGATATGTAATTTAAATTATGCATCTAAGAAAATAAATTAGCCGCGATTTGGCCGCTTTATATTTGGTTCTAACTGACTAGTTTGTGAGCGATTATCTAGAAGCAACCACGGCATGTTTGGTGTGCTGATTTGAAACAACACAGCCCATTAGGACTATTTTGTGTATTCATATATTATGCAATACCATAGTGGTTTATCCTTCGATGTTAATGAGGCGCCACTTTTGTACCATGAATTAGCCCCTTTTACCTCGCTGGGTGGGCTGGCCTTTTGGGCCATGCCGATAGCCCAGCACCATCTCTGCGCTGAATATATATTCTGCCCGAGTATTTTGTCTTCCTTCGTCTTCGGATGAGACAGATATACCCCTGGCACCTCTCACCGATGGTGTAGAAATTGTTTTCTAGAAAGGATGTGGCTGTAAGTGATGTGGGCATTAAACTGGGATTGGCCCTAGACATCAAACTTAGGTGCATTAAGAAGCTGTTGCTTTATTTTCCTTATTCATTTGAAAAGCCACCACTGCAGGACCACACCATTCGTTTATAACATACTTCACTATTTCGCACTTAAAATGGAAGTCCAGTGGGTTATCATTGTTGTCAATAATTCTTCATGCTGTAAGAGTACGCTTTTGACAAGCCTCTAATTTTTCTGCTTAATGACAAGGCCTCCGCGCATTCATAATCGCACCAAGTTCACACCATTGGTCGATTAAAGACGGTGGGTGATGGGTCCACAAAGGCAATATTGAGGCTTACATTCACCACTTTACCAGACCTTTTATGAGCTTCCCGAAGATTGCCAGGGTACCGAAATCGCGTGGATGCTGCCACCGCAACTTCTGTCCTGGTCGGACTGACCTCCTCCACAAAGGAGATAATCATTGTGAAACAGTGGTTGGCCTGTGGTCAAAGGAAGTACTCACAGCGAAGACACGCCTCAGCACCCTCTGCAACACGCGTCGAAATGCTGAAGACAAGACCGTCTAGACTGAAGGGTGGAGGGTGTTGATGCGATGATACA
>NW_020170520.1:177493-178689 GCF_000524195.1 Echinococcus granulosus | reverse complement strand
GTTTGTGTGACACCAAATGACACTTTGGGAGCCTTGATGTACAAATAAAATGCCGGTCAGGTGTGGTGTCGGAGAATGAATAGAAGCAGTGTGATAATACAAAAAACTAGCAGAATAAGGCTGAGATAGGCCAATAACTCAGGTCCAACGGCAGGATTTTTACTCTGTTGTAGTGGCAGCATGTACGACTACTCGATTTACCAACATTTCACTTCAATTTTTACCTGATCAGCATGATCTGCATGTTACAATGGGGCTCAGACGGACGTCACTTTTGTCTAGGGATCGAACTCACACTATAAGTTTTGTAGTGGGAGCAGCTTGCAATCAGCTCCTAAAATAGGTAGAAGTATCTCAAATTTACTTCATCATTGTTCAAGCTTTAGTGCACAGCAATATGCTACTCGCAATTGCATTTGTTATTTTCCACCCACGAATTACATCCAATATACAGCAAGACGCAAGCCAACTCAGTTACGACGACCAGAGGCTCAAGCAGGGACAGGAGCAGACACCATTTGACCATCGTTACTTTAGTTTGACACATTTGTAGTGAATAAAGCATTTCAGAAGTGCTTACGTTTAATTGAAATTCACTGCCTTTGATTAAATAGAAGCCCACTTAGCGAAGGAAATATGCGACATTAGCGGAAAATTGCTGACTAATTGTCCGTTTGTGATTACGAATTCGCGTTCGTGGGGTTATTGATAAGAGCTTACAAGTTGTCCGCCAGTGGTCGTGTGAAGAGAAGACAGAAGAAGCTCACTTGTTTTTAGATTAAAGTTTTTCATTCAATTTTATCAATGCATTCGGCAGCATGATTCATAAGATCTAGAATGTGAAGTAAAAGTGCGTTGTGCACACATTAATGAGGGCTTCCTTAAATCCTTTTAAATCAATTCGCATTTTTAAAAAACGATCACGGAATAATAGTTATGCCAAAATGAGCGCACCCATTTCATGCAAGATGGTGCATCACAGAAAGTGATTCCGAGGTGATGCCAAACGCGCTTGCTAGAAATTGCTATTGACTTCCAGCATCTCAACTAGTCTTCCGAGTCGTCGGCATTTTACCAGCACCAATAGCAGGTGAAACATTTCCCTCACCGGTTGCCAGCCTAATGGCGGGTGCGTATCAGCTGCGTATGAGTGAGGCAGCAACTGCAGAAGTGGTTCAGAAAGCAATAATTGTTAA
>NW_020170520.1:172611-177393 GCF_000524195.1 Echinococcus granulosus | reverse complement strand
AAGTGTTAAGCGACCAAAACTTTGGTAAGTTCATCCCTGAGATCACCTACGCTAACATTCATGAATCCAGAGCGCCCAAAATTCCCACTTCTAGTTACTAATTCCCCTTTCCTGATCGTCATCTCGTTGCTTTATTAACGGCACCAAATTTTTAACTACTGCTGCTGCTACACTTGGATCAACTGTGCAACATGCAGTAGTACAGCACCATTTCATTTTCGCACACTATCACGAAATCAGAAAATTATTCAAAAGGGTTTCCAATCTCACTGGAATACTTAAAACATTTTGATGGGACCTTAGCAATATGGTCGAGTATTCCGGTAAAAATATCACACAGAGTCACGTATGCCTATTCGAACCCACATACTTTTCTCTTTAAAGTAAAGACAAATGATTACTGGTCCTTCAGGTAGTGATACCAACTAAAACACTTTACCTGAGGATGTGGATAACAACATGCTCTCAGTTGCTAGGCTCCTACTGGAAAAAGATTTCCTTTGGCAGTTAAACAAATTAGTGTTTGTGTGATATGAAACGTCTAACATGAATCACAGAATAGTCCCTTGCGCGAACAATTAAATCGGTGGAAGGAAATGGTTTGCTCATGATACCACGACAAAGCATAACTAGCAACAAACCTGATGTTAACTTCAATACCACCTACATTGGCCAGATTTGTCGCGACGACCAGGAAACTACTTAGTCCGTGGACAATGCCCACAATTTAAATTTGTCGAGGAAGCAAATGCCGTTTTGTGAAGGCATGATAACTTGATGTGTGATGCTCGATTTGGGCGCATTCTCTATATTCGCTCCGCCCACCGTTTTGTCTTTTTGATAGGAGTGAGGACGACAGCTGTTTATTCGTCGCGTTAGTTTGAATTAAGTCCTGCCACTGAAGTTGGACATTTTTACCAGTTTTCCAAATAAACACCTTTCTAGGACGGAAATGTACCCAAAGTTTTAGAAATATCATTACACAATGCTTAGAAATACATGCCTTTGCAAAACTTGACTTTTACCACTCCATGACTACTGATTACAAACGCACATACCGATGGACAAAATAAGAGAGATGCATAGAACTCATTGCCCCGTTCACAAAAACACACTAAGAGGAGGGATTTAAGTAAGCAATGTCTAAATAAGTAAATGAATAAGTGAGGAGGAACTTGCGTGCATCACACACCCGCGAATGAGCGGTCTTAAAGTTACGCTTAGCTCTAAAGCGCTAACAGCGAGTATGTAACGAGATGAGGCTGGGAGAAAGCAACTACCCATGGGATATTGTCAGTTAATTCAAAACTAGCAAATGCCAAAATACTGTAACTCCTACTAGCGGCATGAAGACTGCAGCTTATAATAAGAAATGTCGAAAGTGAGCAATATTTTGCACCAGATACACCAGGCATCAATGTACCGCGTCTAAACATCCCTCTTATCATGAATTACTTCACCACAGCACCAGATCATCGATTTTGACAATAATGGAATCAGATGAATTCCACATAGGCTGCTGGATATTCACTTTAGTCGCCGACATGACTAGAACTCGAGAAGGACTGTGGTTTAGCATGTTCCTGCAGCCCACGATATCAAAATCTCTCAAATGTGCATGGGTATAGAGGAACAAACATACGATTAAAATAACCGCAAACGTGTGGTTACTCAGACGGTAATACCACATTGATAATGATATCTGAAAGCAACCTTCAATAACTAGGCCGAGTGAGGCTCCAGACTATCCACTATAAGGTTTCTGATGCTTTGCCAGATAGTAAAATTCTGGTTTGGCACTTTCACTACAATTCTCAACCATGTATCATAGCAATATGGGAACACGTGTTCCCCAACTGCGTTGCGTTCGCTACAATTAGGTCAACAAATAAAATCAGTTATTCCGTTTATAGAAATGCCTTCATCGATGAACGTACTATGCGTTTTCACCAGCTATCGCCTAAAAATGGGGATGTTTCGTTAATAGCACCTCTAGAGTAGAAATTGTGGCAAGGTTAGGTGACATCGACTTGATGTCGAGATCACCTCTCTCCAGAGGGATGTGGAGGCTGTTCCACCTCTCTTCTACTGACGAACTGGAAAAGCTCATGCCCCCGAAGACAAAAGAAAACACATCGTTTCTCATCCAATCGGTAGAATCATTGAGCTGCATTTAGTGGGGTTCTGGCAGTTTGATGAGAAATGGGGTCTTGTACTGGTCTTGCTTAAAAAGAGAGCACAGCTCCGGAATGAGAGGGTAGTAAACCCATTTCGTCGCATTTCGGCTGATCAGCTTGGCACAGAGCTCACTTCGTTTGTAATATTTGCTTGCCAACTCAAGTCAGCCATTACATTGCCCTCCCATTTTAGTGATTTCCCACTCAAAACTCAAGCCAGCCAGATATCATTGCTGCTGTTACAATCAGGCCCGCGCAAAACGCATGCGGTTCGAGGAAGTTGACGATGATGGATAAAAGGTGAAGGTAAGAGAGGAAAGCTGTTGGAGCGATATGGAATGTAGTGGCATTTTGTGTGAGAATTTATTTGGTCTATTAGCAAATGGGGCTTAGATGACCTGTAGGAAAACAGGGATCGAGCAGAAGTTCGCGACACATCTGTCCACTAGTCACAAGATTAATCACTCGAAATACAATCCAATCTGAGCATCGTAGTAATACAGACAAGCCTCGAAACAACCCAATGGTAAATACAGTTGAGTATTATGAGTAGATTTATGATGCTGCGTATGTAGCAAGCAAATAATCTGTCATGGGTTACTGCTATGTTCGGTGGCATTCGCAGTCGCTTGACATATCTCGCCGTAATCACAATCAGTAGCATTTTACTACAATTTATTGACAACATTTTTTCAAATGTTTAAGCTCTTAGTTCTGCATTCGTTGCGGCTTACGATAGGGGTATGGAATTTCAAAGATGAAGAACATTATCTAGTTTACAGTAGTATGACGGCGCTGCATTTCACTTTTTTAAAATTTATTTTATAAGCAGGGAGGCAGTCCAAAGCTAGTGGATTTGGCTTAATGGATAAGTGACATTGAGATCAAATACATCAGTTGCTCGAAAATTAGAAGAATGGCGTGGCTAACTTATTTGATGCTTTTTAATGGACGATGATTAGGGTAGCAACATTGGGCCAGTGATTTGTGAAGGTAGAAGTCTGCTCTCGTAATCCGGAAAACGGAGAAACGTAGGTGCCTCCTAGAAGAAATTTCATTGGATATACGGTAAGTCTGCATTTACTCAAAGAAAACCTTCCTAAAATTGTACCATAGGAGTGCCATCTTATTCATAAACAGCTCTCTAATAAAGAGGTGGCTCAGAACCTAAGTCGGCTATGGACGGGGCCAAAAAATAAATCCAATCGCAAGTTAAAGTTTTCATTGAAATGAAATAAAGTCGCATGTTAAGCATACCGTTGTGACGTTTGGGTACACAATTGATAACGCTTTGACGATAAGTATCTTAAACCATATTTGTTAGACTTAACTAGAATTGGTCTCTGCCTACCTTTCGATTGGGTACCGATTGCCAGAGGTAGGGTACCTTGGGTTGTTTGAGAAGGTGGAATACAAATCTGTTGGTACTCAAAACCATTGTTCGTCCACAGAATTGCAGAGCTACGGACAATTATTAGTCCCTATATAGGTGCTTTGAAGGTGTTAAAGATGTAAATCAGAGGGTAAACAAACTAGATTTGTCAGATACAAATGGCATGCCACTAAGAGCATCGTTAGATACTACTTTGGACTCACCCCTATAGTTCATGAGCTGAGCATTCATCCGCAGTTACTTTCACAGGCCTATCACAGTCGCAAAATAATGTACTAATTCTTCGAAAGTAGTTTGCGATACCGCTGAAATAATCATTTTATTACAGAGAGGCTCGATGCCTCGATCTATTTCAGCGAATGGAATGCGTGATGTGATGTTACATCGGCATTTATAAAAACGCGATTATGACGCTTAAAACTGGAACATTAGAATCTCGAAAATAAACCTGTATCCATGGGTGAAGTGAAGCGGAAACCTTTATCGAGTGCAAAACAAGGTATGGTTGGAGCCTCAAACAACTCTATACGTAAACGTCTTTTCTCAGCTATGCCATAACATCCTTAGGGGAACAAATTGTCGGCAAGAAGCTAAAGCCAAACCAAGATCTACAATTTGGAGTCAAGGAAGTATTCATCGAATAAAACCTATTAACATTGACGTGTTTTAAAGAAACGTATTAAAATGTCCGATCTCCTTTTGAAGCCAAGACTTTGGAAATCCTAGAATCGGTGTGACCGTTCCATTTCATTGGAGATCAGTTCCAGCAAATCATCATATTCGGGCAAATGCGGGAACTTTTTTTTGATTTTTCCAGAAAGTGAGTCACCACAATATTAAGACAAGGCGTTCCATAACAGACGCATGTGGCATTTTAACTAGTCTAATAGCTCCCCAAAGGCACCACCTATTCAAAGTCATCAAGATTCCGCACTTTGTCGTATTATTCAGCCTCACAAGAAGTGTGCTGCAGGTAAAATAAGTGTTTTAATAGATCAAGCACCGAAAGTAGCTACTCGTTCAACTGAGCTACTGTTTTTGCTTTTTCTGGAGATGGCTCAAAGTCAGTTGATCTGACATGAGGTTGAAATTTTTAAAGAACTGGAAGTATTGACCCACATTCCATGACGGAGAACCGTAATGCTAAATACTTCCTGTCCAGCTTGGTATACTTGTGGGGGTATCTACTAAATCCAGAGCGTCAAGTAAATC
>NW_020170520.1:170987-172511 GCF_000524195.1 Echinococcus granulosus | reverse complement strand
GGCACTGATGTTGCTGCGCTTGCGGTTGAAGTTTGATTTTCTGGTCCATTGTAATCTCCTGGGGTCTCTGAATGTTCTTCTGGTGTCGTTATTATAGTTTTTGTTAAGGTTTTGCTCACTGTAATTAACTGTTTTGTATTGTTTGCCTTTGTTTTTGGAGTCTGCACTGATGCTGCTTCAAATCCGATGCCATTTACAGCAAAGGCGACTGTTATCGCAAGCAAGGCTTTGAAGAATATCATTGCTTGATCAGATCTTGGATACTTCTTTTAGTTTTCCGCCAGTTTATATAGCCGTTTCTAATGTGTGGGTGTCATATCTGTGTGCTGTTGCAGACAGCACCTCTTAAAGATATCTGCGCTTTTACACTTTCAGATTCCTTAAGAATATGTTTTGATGAATTTTTAAATCATTTAAACTGAATACCTTAGGCTTACTTTTTTCTCTTTTTCACTCATATTTTTAACCCTATATTTACTTTGTATTCTGAAATTTTGGCACATTTTGCAGATATTATTCTTTTTAATCCTTAGGTAAGTTTCTGCCGTTTTAAACGCCCACATTTTGGGTGTGTTGGAGGCCTCTTCAGGTACTTTGTTTTTTGCCGCGTGTGTGAATTGTACTAATCTCACTAGGGTATTACAGCGCATTTCAAGTGTGCTTACACGTCACCATTGCGTATTGCAGACCCGATATGATAACTTCATATACAGTTTCAAATACGTTGAGTTACTCGAATCCATGCTAGAGTAAAAGATATTCACATGGGTTATTATCAGCACTAAGCCACTCCGATGTTAGCAAGTGTATCACCGATCTCATCAATCAGTAGAACAGTTCTGAAATAAATGCAGGATTCAATGAACTCATTTTCTAAACAAAATAAAAAAATCATCAACTCTTTATTAACTCTGGATGTGTTTTGAATCTGTTTTTTTTTAATTTTTTAATACGCTTTAATTGTTTAAAACTGAAGCAAATTGATTTACTGGAAATGTAATCATGCACATTTTTCTGCGGGATCGATTGTACTAGTCAAAATCCCCTCCTATTATCAGAATAAAATTGTGCTCTTCACAACAGTCTTGACACCATTGCCAGCTCTTTCTCCATGGTTCCGTAATTCGAGATGCTTCCCACAGCAGATGAGTACCATGGTGATTTTCTGTCTTCTATATGATGAGATAAGTGTGCGCTTTCTCATTGCGTATTGAGTACCGTTGTAGACTAAACCCATATCTTAAGTATGCCACAATAGAATCTCAGGAATCTGCAAGATCATTGTCACACTACAAATTTACTTGATAGCACTACTGTGAAAAACCGGACACCAACGCGGAAACAAAATCGTGCACATGCGTAGTCTTTGACAGTCTGACCAATCAATAATAGATGTCTTTGTCTCCAGTAGAAATTATAGAGTAAATACCGAAACTTCTGTTTGTCTGTCTGTTTTATACATAGCACTACTTTAATGAACGCTATTAAAGGTGAGGAAAAAGCCACTAAAATAGGCCTTGCCTG
>NW_020170520.1:169859-170887 GCF_000524195.1 Echinococcus granulosus | reverse complement strand
AAGGGCTCTCAACTCACGTACTTCAACTGAAATTCTGTGTCACAAAGTTCTTGCATCAGCTTCACAATCAAATCTGGAAGAATTGCTCGTCAAGTGGGCAACTGTATTGTATGGCAAGAAAACAAGGAATTTTATAAGTGTGTCCTTTGTCACCGATTGCCAACTACTCATTTCCATGAAAGAAGCATTGATAAACGAAGTCCAACAATGATTTGATTAATCAAGAAGTAATAAGCGCGTGATGCAATATTTATTCATGCTGCTCAATTTGCAGCGCTTTGCCACAAAGGCAGGAATCATGGCAGCTTTTACATTTACTCATTTTTAAGGAAAGCAAGTTAATTTGAAGCAATCAAACAAATACGGAGGCTACTTAATTATTATCTTGCTGAATTCCATTTTTAACAACACACCCCAAAAATTGCTCATGAAATAACAAGTGGAGTTAACAAAAACGGCATAATTTTTGATGTATACTTTGTAAGGTTGTTTACTTTCATGTAATATCAAAATTAGGCCCCGTAACAATTACATACAAAACTAGGGAGCAAATACTAGCCTTAATTTTACTAAAACTAAGGCTAGTGGAATTTCTAAATAGTAATTGAGCAGGCACACCATTATTTAGGATTTCTGTTTAAAGTCTCCATTGCAAAGACTTTTAAAATACTCAGTTCCACCCGTTGACCGCACTGCACACATCCAAGACAGGTTTTATTTCATGATTCAATCGCGTTTCTACGTGTAACCCTTTAAGGTCTAACATTATAAAATACTTTTAAGGCGTTCAGTACATTGTGTAGTTTAGGTCAGTTAGGTACGTAGATTTTATTATAAATACAAACACTTTAAACAATTCCAAGTCGGAACCGACGTCATTACTAATGTTGGAGTGGTTTTCGACGAGTAATTTACTCAAGCCTGATCATCAGTTGGATTTATCAACCACAACATTTGAGAATGCTTATTCATCGCGTTCCTTTTAAAACATATGCAGCATATGATTCTTACCCTAGGTAGTAAAATGT
>NW_020170520.1:165983-169759 GCF_000524195.1 Echinococcus granulosus | reverse complement strand
AATTCAACATGCAGGTTGCCGCTTCTTTCTATTCATACTTAATATTTTATTTTGGATCACAGTGTGAAATGAAGCTGCGGCATAAAATAGTCCGTCAATTTTAGCCTCATTCGGAGGCATTTGCCTCTTATGACCAAATCGTGTATAGCTTTAGGGATGTGCATAACCAACGAAACTTAAAGTTAAAGATAGACACATTAGGGTTAGCCACAAATGTGAAACCTGGGATGTAACATCAACATAACTATCTATCTTTGCTATGTCATTATGTAATTTTTGTGATATGGTTATGTCTGGAGAGACTCTATTTATAACTGACTAGTTAATTTGGTTATTCATGCGCCTAAAATATCGCTCGTCAAAAGTTTAAATCTTTAATTTGTCCTAGAGCTCGAAGTAACATAAGTCCAATTTGAAGAAATTAACTGTGAGAAATCCTTTTCACCATTTTTATGTTAGAATAGGACGACTAGGTCATCCTTAATTAAGGCTGTTTTGTTTGCGAAAATTTCCACATTTTAATGAGTGATCTTCGCAAAGCTTAATATTTCAAATGCACAACCTCTATGAAATGTGCACTGTGCAAGTATATGAAGTCAGCATTGAGAAGTCAAGGTAAATCTATTAGTAGAATAGCCTGTAATGAATCTAACAGTGAAGTGGACAGAAAAAGAGTAGGCAAAATTTTAATACCAGCTTTGATTTACTGCTGTCACATTTTGTATTCTTGAAACGGAAATGAGCAGATTGAACGCTTAGGTCTCTTTTCGGCTCCTGGTCAATTCATCTTACTCCTTGGTTGAGGCAGTATCCGTATGTCATTTCAGTTGAATTTTAATATCAGCCACCTCCAATAACTTTCAATATCAAATTCAAGATGGCGGTATCTTAAAGGGTATCTTTGATCTTCTCCTTTTCCTGAAGCCAAACATACTGATATCTTTAATTTCACTTTTATATTTTAGTTACCTGCTAGTACTGTCACAATCCGGTTGGGCGTCTAGCTTTAGTTGGTCACCAACTACACAACCAGCGCTTCAGCTAGCACGATTTACCGTTGATTTGCCAGGTGAGTGCCACATTCTCTCCCATAAGATAGCGATACCGGTGGAGCAGGTGTCCCGCCGTGGTCGTGCTATAAGACCAGTGAGCTGGATAATAATAATTTGGACGACTTGATGCCTTTACTTAGGATATAGGTCCTGACAACTTTGGGTAGCCTACACGATTGCTTTACCTTACCATGACTTGCCCAACCTTGTCTCACCACAAATGGATCACCTTCTTCCCGCTCAATGGTCTTTTCCCTCTTTACACCTGCATTGGTGTAGACAGAATGAGCAATCCCTATCATTATGAGCAACACCATTTCATTGGCGACACCAGTGAATAAAAAATATCTATGTATAACAAGTGATATTGCTATTTGAATTACAGCGCATTTGGCACGTGGTAGTTGGGTTCCCACTGATGTCTTGGTATCGAGTGTTTTAACCCTCAGGTTGGATTTTGTTTTTATGTGTCCTAAGCACATGCGGTTTAATACGAGCACGTCCATCCATCAAACCCAACCATCTCGTGTCACTTCTATAACACAAACGTCGCTGTTTTACTACGCCTTTTTATGACTTCAAGGTTTTGCTTTCTCCGATGGCACTAATGTCTATCAAATAGGACACTCATTAGACATTTAAAAGGGGGATATTCATGTACCTCTGTCAGACAAAAGTGCTATTTTATATGTATATGGAGAAGTGACAATTTGGTTTATGGGATCGGTCACCTTATAGAAGGGACTTTCATGAAATGCCATTGCACACATATCAGCGACATGCCTCCAAATCTATTTAATACATTCTGGTTGTCCCCTGCTTCTACTATGTATAAAAATCTTGGCATGTGATACTATTTCATTCCATCAGTAATTTGTGCATTACTTGATGGGACTAATCTGAAAGTGATTGTCTGAAGTATGGGGTAAGAAATGTGCCATGAAAGTCTACTTTTGAGAGTGGTAATGTTGATGTCTGGGGCACGATGGAGTCCCTATTCTATCCATGGTGTTAATTATTTCGCTGTAAACTTAACGATAGCGAAGACAGGAATTATGACCATTACCGCTGTTTTACCTATACCTGCATCTCTAAAGCCTTTCGCACATTCATACTTTGTGTGTGCCATTATTGAATAGGTAGACAGTTTC
Source organism: Echinococcus granulosus (assembly GCF_000524195.1). Lineage (NCBI taxonomy): Eukaryota > Metazoa > Platyhelminthes > Cestoda > Cyclophyllidea > Taeniidae > Echinococcus > Echinococcus granulosus. Next base: position 167,556 of record NW_020170520.1, on the reverse strand, counting down.
TCAATCTACCCTGTTGAGTGGCAAGAAGTGTCCCTTTAAAAACATGGCACTGTTCCTCTGAAGTTCATGTAGCTTTGGAACGATTTCCAAACATGCCCTGGGTCGGGTCGAATGGAGTTTCGCATAAGTGTCGACTAAAAACTGTTTGAGAATAGGGCTTTTCAAGGCATCATCAGGTGCTCTACCTACGCCAAATCTAGGGTCTCAGTTGACACAGAAAACTTCTACTGACCATGTTGCAAGCATAAGTGGCATGCAGCCCCCCATGTCCTGGTCCTCAACATCCTTCCTATTGGAAGTAGTGTATGTAAGGACAGGCACGCATCGTTCACAAGCTACTGCAAAAACAAAGTAGGTTCACGAAAATGTCTGAGTAGTTGGTGTTATCCGCATAAATGAGTAACAGCCAAACTAGTAAACAGAGATCATTAAATGAGGCCCGCTCAAGCGCAACATGGAAACATCTGGAAAAGTTGAGAGGGAGTTAGTGACCAAGATGTATCTTGTCCAATTATAGCTCACCCTGTTTGTAGCAACTAGTGCTGTAGGCGGGAGAGAATAGTTGGAAGGTTAGCATGTTCATTATATGAAATTCATTTTTCGTAATATTTTGATAATATATAATGTGCGAAAGCTGCTTTGCAGGTAGTTATGCCAGTGATGAACAAAATAACCAGTTGCCTAACTTAAAGAAAATTATGTATGAATACACATGCCTCGGCAATAGCATGATTAAGCACAATTTGCATCTCATGCAATTTGTAGACTCTACTAACACCATAAAAAGTTAAAAGCTAAAAACACTAGTGCGCCAGCAGTAAATAGCTTGATTTAAAGGAGTGAGACCAACCTCACTTGTTACATTAGGCCAAGTTCCCTTCTTCCAAAAGTATTTCTATGTAATACGGATAACCATTACTGGCTGAACAGTGAAGTCCGGTGCTTACATTTTTGTCAGTGTATGAAATCGATAAACTGTTTATTAGTGATCTTTATGAGCTGCCGCATGAAGAGAAGGGCACCACGACTACCTATGGTTTCCATTAGGATCAGCCAAAGAATTGAAAATTAATATTTACATCTGTTTAGTTTTAACGTCTGGTTTCTTTGAGATTTTATTGAGATTTCAAGAAAGATTCTGGGAGTAGACGTAAAGGCCATTTAGAGTAATTATTTTGTCCCCCCACTATGGGTCCTCTGACTGGCTAATTGAAATAGCAACTATTGGATGTGCCATGTGATAAACTGAAAAACTACGATGCTAAACGCGACTTACACCAAGTCGCAAGAACAAATCATATCAGAAATACTGTTCATGAAATCACCTTATCTAAACGGAGGCGGTACTTTAGCTTCTATTTACATTAGCCTACTCATGCATTTATAAATAATCCAGTACACTGAGAACAGCACTTTATTTCGATGCAAGATGGTTTGATAAGAAATGTATGTAATTTTCTAACCAAGGGCAGATATGGAGGACCGAAGTTCACCTTTAAGCATTGTTTTAGCTTGACTGATTATTAGATTTTTAAACAATCCAGCCCCTATAGGCAAAAACCCTATATAGACA
>NW_020170520.1:156398-165883 GCF_000524195.1 Echinococcus granulosus | reverse complement strand
TATGCGTCATCAAAAACTGGTGCCGACAATTCCAGTGTAACATCTGGATGAGGAGCTTTTCTCACTTGTATAGAAATATCTGACTTTGTTTTCCCGATATCCACTTTCTTTGCTATCTGAAATGCAAACATGAATGGCCTTTTAAGTAAATGCTTGATGAACCGGCGAATCGACTTTTAGAATGGCCATAATAGAAGAAATTATTGCTCTCTAAAAGCTAGACTCGTTACAAGAGATTTGTGGCATTTTTAGATTTTGCACTTAAATAAATACTTAAAACAGGTAAGAATAATGTAGCAAAGCATCAAATGCAGATAGCTTACTGAATTGGGTGGCGATATTATCAACCGGGTTGCATTGATACAAATATCGATGGTATAAGTTACCTCTCCGTTGAGCAAGGTCCCATAGAATGAGAAGGGGCAAGAGCGAACAAGGCTTTTAACAGAATTTACGTGGAATTTCTCAGTATTTGCAGTTAAGTACTCTGGCGCATCCTCCAAGGTGCTATCAATTATGGACTCGATAGTAGAGCCTGTAAAATTTGAGTCAACAGGAGATTTATGACTCACCATAAGCCAGTATGGATACTGGCAGAAGCGTCACCAGAAACAAGGTACCGTTGAACCGAAATAATTGCATGTTAAAAAGGTAGGGTTTTGTTGCGTTTCATTGGTCTAAGCTTTTATATCCCCTGCCCGTCGTGAAGATAAGCCAGTTGGTGACAGACGGGTGCGTCAGAGAAGAAAAGTGCAATACTTGAGGACTACATCACATGGCGCCATAATGGCGCTCTTTGGCTCGGTCCTATCTCAAATTACCTACAATGTATCTAAAAAGTGTGTGCACAGGAGTGATTGGTAACGCAATTAGTAAGTCATATGATTCTTGATCTTTCGACTGGAATTAACCTGGATTTGTTAAAAGGGCAACTGAATTAAGCAAGAATATTGGGCGAAGAATGACCCTGAGGATTAAGGGATGGGAGGCCATGGATGGCACCACTGTGATATTTAACTGGTGGCGATATGCGATAGAACTAGCCATGACTACAAGTTGTGTGCTTACACCATTCTATATGCAGTAATTCCTTTACTGATACACAATTGCCTTGTTTGGGGAAATAAAAGCAAAATTTCTGATCCTCACGGTCGTAGATGATGCGATCATGATAGTGTTATGGCCACAATCCTGGTAGAGGCCGGTAACATCAGAAGCTGCTGCACTGACAGCTTTTTTGAAAGGATCATTTAGTCATGGAAGGCATGCAGTTAATTTGAAAATAAATTGTTTGCATATTTGCAGAGATTCATTAAGACCGTGAATATTTTAATTTATGACATGGTAGTTTGTACGTGAGATAATCTCTGCCAGGCAAATTCATCAGTCTTACTCCATTGAGTAAAATAGTTACAAATAAGGTATGATTTACGGATTGAGCAAGAGTTTCAAGACTTATTAATGGTTTAGGATAGTGTCTTCCCTCTCTACAGAGTTAAAAAACACGTCTGTCCTGACACTCACAATTCTGTTCCTTGGCTTGACGATTCGCTTTCCTTCCCATTGGGGTAGTTATTGTTCACCCAGTTTGTCGAGCCATAGGGTGGGATATTTCAAGATGACCATGCGTTCTTGTAGAATTTCTCGGGGCCGCTCCGATTCTCAATATTTTGTCTGTCTACTAAATGCAAATTCTGACTACTCGTTTTATCCACCCATCTGCTCATATTCACGTTTTATCGCTCTGTTGTAGCTATTTTATTTATAAAAGTACCGCTATGTAAATTATCTTATGATGTAGTTCTGCTGGCTTTTCGCTTTCTTATTCTATATATATAGGCTAAATCTCCATGGGAAATGGGCGTTTAGGACCTACTTGTTAAGTGGTAACGTATTATGAGGACACAAAACGGCCATTAAGTCACTGGATCTTAAACGTAGTGGTTAGCATTTATATTCTAATTATACCTACTCGCTATGTTGCTGACTGGCCATTGCCGTTGTTCTCAAGTTTCAAGGTAAATAATGCACACAAAACACCTGGGATAGGCAGATCATTCGCTTTTCTAGAAGAAGAGATGCGTCTTGTCGTATCTGCGGTTCTGACTCAGCATCACTCATTTGATGCTAGTTTAGAGTGTGCAGGTCAGTTGTTTAATGCATGCATGCTGATTTGGATAAGTAGAGGACTAAATTGGGTGTAGCTGCCTGTTGCAACATTTACCTGGCAAAAACCCTTATCAGCAATCACACCGGTCTGGAACTTTGAGCTTGATCATCACGATTCCCATGCCCGAGCTCGAGTTGTTGGTGCTATGCGGTAGTGTGTCATCTAGCATGCTCTGTGGCATTTCCCTTTCTTTATTGAGTATCGACAGCACCAAACGGTGATGCCTTTGGCGCGGAGGCAATGCACATGCAACTGTAGTTATACTTTAATCATGCCAATCACTCCCAAGATGATTTTTTCTGTGTAAATGTGCAAAGTACTTTCGATGAATCACTCAGTCTAAGTCTTCTTTGATGCAACTAATTGAAGGCTCTTGGGCCACCAGTAATTACCTGTAGGAAGAGTAAGGTAAGTGTACGTAATGATACTTGTATTACAGAAACACGTCTTTAACGATGCCACCAAACTTGTACTTATGTCAACCCCAAAACTGTCATACGGAACCCGAACCAAATTCCTGCAAATGGCTAATCGATTCCACTTCCTTATGATCATTTCTGAGGACTAAATTTGTTCGTTGGACTCCTAAAATTTCCTAAGTTAAAGTCTGAGTAAAACCACTGCGTTTCGCGACCTGGGAGCACCAGTGGGTCTTTACTTGGAGTTCAGCCCACCTAAAGGAAGACAGTACTTCAGCTTCCCTAGGCACCATTCTAACCATATAAATCTTAAAGATCCATTCCGCTGAGAAGGGCATTAACACCACTCGCAACAATACGTGAAGCACCAGGGCAATCGATGGAAGTCATTAGGACAGCAGGTGCCATTGAAGTGGGGAAGCAGTGACACACTGCTTCACACCAATTACTGTGTGCTGATTATGGTAAAGACTAGTGGAATCGGAAAAAAGATGGAGTGAATGAAGGCTGAGGATGGATTTAACGATGGGATATGCATGAAATGTTTCATGCGATGGAAGTATGAAGGCCTGAAGTTCACTTTCAGTCATTGTTTCTGCCATAAGTAGTTATAATATTTTTATTAATCAAACTGATAAGGGTGACTAAAATAACTATTTTTTGCCATATGCATTATCAAAAGCCGATTCACTGAATGCATCTTGAGCTCAGAGCGCACGACCTTGTTAACTTGTACAGAAATTTCCAACTCAGTCTCCCTATTCCCATTTTGTCCAAAAGCTGAAACAATGAAATTAATGGTCAGCGAATTGAAACACAGCATGTAATGGAAATAAAACATTAGAATAACTAAAAAGCAAAGTCTATCGCATTCAAAAGCAATGGTTTAATTTAGATGATGTGGGGAAACATGGCTCTTAGATATAAAACCAAAGACAAACACAGATATCTTATTGACGAGGAGAAATTGAAGAAAATGGAATTAATGTGGCAAAGTATAAAGAGTATAAAACGTACCTAGGTGAGAGTAGCTTTAATCAACTGGATTATATTGATGCAATTACCGAGAGTACAGGCTATCACTAGATAAACATCTCATTGGCACTAACCGATATCTCTTAAAACAAAGCCTTTAGGTTCTCTATTCCCTTAATCACATTTTCAAATTTCCAGTGTCCTTTGTCTCGCGACCAAGTTAATAATTATTTTATAGTTATACTTTACTACTTGCGTATCAATCATACCTACATCCAAAATTTTTATAAATGCCCTGCTCCTAATATACCAAAGGTTCGAGCTAACACGCGTGATTATGGCACCATCTGATATGACCTTCATACACCTCATCTTTCTATTCTGACGTAACTGCATCTCACAAATTAACTTCAGCCTTATGACACATAGGAAAGATTAGCTGGTAATAATGAAACAAACCAGAACTCTAGCTCTGTAAAATGGAGTTCTTTTAAAGCAAATGCATTACAACGATACAAATTTTAAAGACGTAATTTGCCTTTCGGTGGGGCAGGATCTAGTGAATTGAAAGGGGCGGAAACGACTAAAGCTATCAAATTATTTCACATAAAATTTGGTATCATATGTGGCAAGGTATTCTAGTGCCTTCCTCAGCGTGCTGTCATTTATGGACACTATGACGGGACCTGTGCAGGTTGTCAGCAAGAGGAGCTTTGCAACTCACAATAGGCCAGAATAGACACTGGCAGAAACATTATCAGGAGTATTATACCATTGGACCGAAAGAATTGCATGTAATAAGGGTAAAGTTCTACTTTGCTTTATTTGTTCTAGCTTTTATGGCCATTTTGTAACATGGCTGACCCTAATTAGTGAGAGGAGGCTACATCAGAAGGGAAAGATGGATTAATATGATGTCAAATCAGACAATTCAGTCGAGCTTGACGCTCGAACCTTATTGCAAATTAGGTGCAATGCATGCAAAGGGATGAATTGAAACGTGTGGCCTCTTGAACAACCCTAACCTAAATACTCAAAAAAAGAGAAAGGAAATTATCAACAAAAATGATCTTGTTTTGGTAATGCTTAAAGAATATTAACTTTTAATGTATTCCACCGTGTACATGACCCTTGCTGATGTATAAGATGGTTATTCTGAGTTCTTGGACGTTTTCCATCCCAAACGCGATAATTGGAGCATGTTTCTTAGTCTCACATATTTTATTTGCTGCCAACTTCGTCATTTGACCTATGACACTCCTCATAACAAAGAACTGGTATTGCCAACAGTTAAAACTGCTTCAGTGGGTGCGCTGTGTGGTGTCTACGGTATGCCAGATCCGTGCGCACAATAAGTGCAAATTTTAACACCTAAGTGCACTGTTTATTTTAATTTTGTGTGGTAGCATTCGATGCATCCCAAATTAAGTTGTTTAACCAGTATGATGCAGCTAAAGGTACATTAATTTAGCATTTTATAGCCTGTACAATTGATAGGAGAGAATTTCAGTAAATACTTGAATGACTGACAATTCTCAAGGCATTTTCACCATCTGTACGCTATTATTGCTAGGCTGGAAAAGTTGACTTCTGGTCATGTCTGTGCATTATATCAAAATTTCCTTACAAGCAAATTTTTCTGTAGCACATTTTTTAAAGAAAACCCTTGCACGGCCACATGCAATTGCCACGACTTACTAGAATTACTAACATTTACTTTCATTTGAACCAAAATGCAAGTGAAGTGACGGTGCTGTTAAGGCACAGCACCTCAAGTATTTGCTAAAGACACAGCAAAGTTCTCCTACCCGAATTAACTTTTCCTCACTTGGTTAAGAATGGATGATATGATCTAGGCGGAAGCACAAAGCCATGGCATCAAGACCTACATTAGAATCGTGATAATAGGAATGTAGCTCTTTCAGAATATAATTATTCTGTCAAACGTGAGGCTTTGCGGCCCTTATTTGGCCGTAGTTAGATCTTTTTGTAGACTGGTGACGTTGAAGCTGCAGTAGCTCTAGAATGTGGATGTCTGTGTCACCGCCTTTGGTGTCATCGAGTTTGTGAGTTTTGTGCAGATAGGATCGTAAGAAACATCAAATCAAAGTATGATAAGTGCGTTTACTCCTTCCCACTAATCATGAAAAATGAGATTGTAGCTGTCTTCAGTTTATGATGTTGCTTGTTCTACCACTTTGAATAGCTGACTCATGTAAAAGGAGTCTGGGCGATTTCACTTGCCAGACATTATTAGACTTAGTAGACATCGCCTTGTGTTGCATAACTATTACTCCATTATTTTGAGACAACTATGTTTGAACGTGTTGAGTCTGACTTGCACGATTGGCTCATTGTCTTCACAAGAGTAAAAAGAGCTATTCAAGGCATGAAATATGGCCGTGGAGGTAGTCCTGGGCGTAGTAATCTCTAACCCTTTTTTTGAGTATGTGAAAGAAGGTGGTGCTACAAATGCATTAAGTGACAGCTAAACTAATTGCAAAAAGGGTAGGCTAATTAAGAAAGCTTCTTAACCGAAACAAAAGCAAAGAGACGCGTATCATTCCTCCTCATCTGCGGTTGACTAACCGAAATAACGCAGAGTTGAACATGTTGGGCCATGTGGCCATCGTGCAGAGTGGCATGCTGCCCATTACCCAAGCGGTGCTACAGCCGAGGAAGAGGGAGAAGCCGGTGGTCAGTAAGGACTAGACGACCGCTTGACTGCCTGACTGACTCTTCCAGCCTGCAGCCGTTAATGCCATAACGGCACTGCTGGGGCTTACCACAAAGAGGAATGTTGAACAGCTGATGTAGTGTTGGACTGACGACTGCATGACCCGCTGAAGGTTGTGTGTTGGTCTGCATTACTACTTTGGGTGCAAGGGTTGCAGAGATTAGCTGTAGTGCTGTAGTGTTATATAGAATTGGGACTGAGGTTTGGGTGGAGTGCGGTGCTTCCGTTCTCTGTCTTGAGCGTGCTCATGCGTCGTATCCGCCTACCGGTGGTAGGGTAGAAGTTTAATGGCAAGAGAATTTCCCACAACACTTTGCATAAATCTGATTATGATTGTTAGCCATGTTCATCTATAGATATGGACGTGCACACGAACTATAAGAGGTAAGTTGAGTGGGTTAAATATGCATGAATGCGGAATCATAATAGGAAATATGTTGGAAATGACCTGATACTACTGCATAGTAGTGCTTCAAAGCGAGGATTTGAGTGAAGGGGAAGGAAATGTTGGAACAAGTGTATCACTAACCAGTGGTCTAAAATAAACTGACAGGTTCTATTAAATCTGATTACTGTCAATCAGCAAACCAGATAGCAAATGCCAAGATGCTTTCGCCAGTGCCATTTTCTTTCACCATCTTCGCTTTGACGCTTTGGGACTTTGCATTCTGCAACCGCAATCTCCTCTTGCTTTCCAATTCTTACGATTTCCACAAAACTGGAATATTCTACACGACTCTGCTCCACAGCGTTCCGCTCCACCATTGCAATTGCTCCCTATACTCCCTTTACCGCTTTTAACCCTCTCTGCTGGTCTGCCACTGAAAAGCATGCCAATGAGTACTTGCTTGAGACAACTTAAACTGCCATCAACCCGAAGGCTTTAGTGAACTAGTAAACGAGCTTGCTGTTAAGGGCAGCTTTCCTTGACACCTGGCATTTGGTATTCCTTTGCCTAAGGAAGTCTCCACTGAGTAGCGTGTAGTGTGCATGCGTATTCTTATTTTTGGATTTGTAAGGAATGTCACCACAATATTTTGCAAATAAAGTAATAAGGTAAAATTTTGTCACAATTTTTTAATTATAAATCAGATACAATGCAAATCACCCGTGATCGGAACGATACCTTAGTGGTCTTGAATTCATCTCACCGGATGATTCAACAAAGCCGCCCGAGTCAAGTTCTGTGGATATGCCAGCCATTTTAGAGGTGGTATGGTAGGAAAGATGAGCCAGTTATGCTGCTTAAGTGACTGGTAAATGGAAGTAGTAGATACCTTTGTGGTTTCTCAGAAAATAGTAACAGAGCAAGAACTACAAAGTCACTTAACCTACATTGAAGTGTTTGACCTTCACTTTTAAAATTATATCGAGAAAATCGGTTTGAAACCCGTAAACCCTCCTAACAACTTATTTACTGGTTGTTATACACATTACACTAACATTCACACTGTTAAATAAAGATAAAGAAACCCTTTTTACGATTGCAGATATCCCCAAACCAAATGACACAATGCACACAGCACTGGTTGAAACATACCCTGTAAAGCAACTAAAAAAATTTAAATATAAAGGCTTAACATCATCCCGGATCACACTGGATGTCAAATATCTGAATACATGGCTCATTAAGACAAATGAAAACTGTTTTAGGAAAAATCGTTCGCAATCAGTGAATGCCAAAAAAGGACATGCGGCCCAGTACTATCAAGTTCTGAAGTCGTTTAAGCACGTTGGAGAAGCCACGGTGACATCAGATATAGAAAAATCATTACTGAGACCAGGATCAGGTTTATGCTACAGATTGGAGCATCACTTATTTGTGTTTAGTGTTAAGTGAATCTTCTAATTTCTCTTAACTCAGTCTTCGCTAGAATAAGGTAAGCCTTTGCTCATGCCATCTAGGCTTGTAGCTTACCATAATCTTTATGCATTGCAGTCAAATAGGAACTCTTAACAAACCGTCCTTCTGCTGCGTACACAATGGGATCACACACGTCAGATCAGTTCAGAAATCTTAATTAAGGGGGGGATAAACTCGAGCTCGATGATACATGCTTACGCAAAAATAGCACAAAGATAAAGGATTAGATAGTTTAGTCAGCTGGGAAACAGCCTTTTATCTGCAAAGGCTGGTCCCCGCAGTAGTGGCTTCTATCCAACGCCATAATAACTCTTCCGTCCCAGCTAGTAAGCCACCGGATTCTTGGCTTTCACTCAGTGTACAATGCACAATGAATGGCTTCCAGCAGTTATTAAATTGATTTCAAATCGCCATTTTAATTGTGCCGTTTGCAGCAGCCGTAATTCAGCCTTTGCGTTAACTTATACTACAGTGCGCTTAAAATCCTAGGGCTTAGAACCTAATTACTCCACTCATTAATATTACAGTCGGTAATATCTCATCTAGATCTTGACAGCTGACCACCATGGTTCACATGCCTCGTTCACTTCCATCAACAAGGAAATGGATGTTTATCTCCACAATTCCACTTAACATTAGGACCTACTTTAAATTTCGAATAAACACTGATAAAAGTGCACAAAACTATAGTATAGTAATATAAAATATTTTAAAATACAACACGGAATTGTTAAGACATCTCACAGCTTTGAAATGGAGATTTATTGGGCATGAGCAGAGAGAGAGAGTCTTGTGCTGTTCGTCTTGGTACCACCACCAGAAGAAAAAAGGGGTCATTTTAGTGCCCCAGGACCCCTTCAGCCCATCGCTCCGAAATGCGACGGCTGCAGTGGTTCCACGCGAACATTTTCCAACAGCGCTAAGCTTCTGATGGTGGGATTTATGTTTGCTCTTTGCCGTCCATGCCCATAGCTTCCTTTATAGTGGTAAGTCATGTTACAGCGTCAGGCCTGACACCATCCGCACATCTACCACTATTGCTATTTAAAATATTCCCTTTCCTCGTAGTAGACGTTAGTGGAAAAAAACGAAGAGGTCTGAGGCCTTCTGTTAAGACGAACGGGGTCGCGGCAGTGCGAGAGGGGCGGTTACTGATAGGCACTGGGCATACCAAGGCACCATCAATATCGTCCCCATCAGAGGGACTTGCACCAATGCTGCGACTGATGCTTCTGACTTCGTCATTAACCGAAGACAATGCTGTCGATCTCTCAGCCGCTGCCAAAGAGGAGCGCCAAGAACTTAAACCAAATGCATGTT
>NW_020170520.1:115437-156298 GCF_000524195.1 Echinococcus granulosus | reverse complement strand
CTAACGCCAAGCATTACCGAAACCCTGAACTTTTACCTTGATCCATAACCCTAACCCTATTTGTATTTGTGTAATTTGTCCTGTGTTTTTAGGTTATATTTCCGAATTTGTTATTCTTCCTTTTATCTATATTTTTTATTGTTTTCCGTTAGAGGGAATTATTTTTTTCATGTTCGGATTTGATTTGTGGAGAAGGAAGTGCTTATGCAGTGTGTGCGTTATTTTTGTTTTCGATATTCAGAGAAAATGTTCTAAAAGAATTGATAAAATGATGAGATTGCTCGTTGTCTCAAAGTATTCAAAGCCCGCTTTTAGCACCGTACGGTTTGTTACCGAGGACGTGGACGTTGTATAAATTGTTGAGCTGCTCCAGAATGATAAATGTGAGTACGGTGTGAGGTCCAATGCGGAAAAGATAAGGGGTAAAGCCCTTCCACAATGCCGTCACCCCCTCCGACTTCACTGTGCGGCTCAACACATCCTAAGTGAATAGGATGCAAAGGGAGAGGGATTTTAAAAACGTATTCTCAATGCTGCCACTTTACGCACACACGTTTGGTAGGAAGAGTGCGATGTGTCACTCAATGCGCATGATGCATCCCATGCATCAGCAAGTGCACAATCTACCTAGGGAAATTTTGAAACCACTAAATTAAAACATCAGTAGGCATAAAAGCTTCTTTTTAAAGTGGAAGAAACATCCATTATAAATGCATGAAATAGAATTGTTGAAAACAGGGAATAACATTTACTGATCTCCTTAAAATACTGAATAATCTCAGTACGCCAAGCAGCCGATTTCATAATTAGGCATGAAATGCTCACGTTTTTGTAAACATGTCATAATGGCTAGTGTGAAGGTCTTGAGTGGACATATAACTTACAAAGATACCGGAGTACTCAGGGCGGCCATTAATAGTGCGCATGTTTTGGATGCGTGTCTTGGCGATGTCCACGGGTAGAGAAGCGATGGTGGTAATGAGGGCAGAGCACATGCTCGCCGTCAGGTGCAATCCGAAGCCGTCTTGCATAAGTTCTGCCGAGATTAAAGGAAAATACTGCAGAGAGTGTGAAGGTGTGGAGGGGTGTGGCGGAAATACAGCAGGTTAAACTCCACAACCTACCACTTTCTAGAAGGATCTGCTTGAACTGCGAGTAGGAGACCAGTTGGGCCACGTTCACCACTGCCGCTCGACCCATCGTCGGTAAAGCACCCTATGTAATAGAGTCAACCCTTAATGTAACTCCTAAAAATCAAACAGCTTTGTTCCAGAGGAAATAAACTAATGTTGCCATAAGATGTAAATAAAATGGGTAAGAAGTATAGCAGTGTTCCATCGCTTCCCCTGAGTTTTCCACTAAATTCATTTCGTTTACCTCAATGCAATTTCACCAACTTTTTCCGATCTTGAAAAGAGTTGGAACGTCAAATTTGAGACTCTTTTACTGATAAAATATTAGACCCAACCCTACTGACGCAAACAAAACATTGTAGTTTGGTTGGGATGTTTTACAATCTTGATAAAAACATCCATCGTCCAGATGAATAATTGAGGCAACAGTCAATAAGCGGCATAAATTTGAAGGAAAACAAGTGAAAATTTTGATGGTGGGAAGTTAAACATTAGATAAGGAAGTTTTTCACTGAAATCATCTATCCATAAAACAATTGCAACAACGTCAATTGTAATGACTTCTGATGGAAAATGAAACATGGTTTGAACTTGCGAGTTATCTTTCCAAATACGCCCCAACCAGTGTCCAAGCATAACTACAAAATAACCTTTTCAAGGTCAAATATTGTGGTGTCAAGTGCATGCGAACTGAAAACTGAACTAAAGTGCAACTGGCTCACCTTTTGCGGACTAGAGAAGTCATCAGTGCCTTAGCGTTAGCCAAAAAGAAGTTTCATCGGTAAATAATGTAGGGGGTAGATGAACAAATTTCCCAAAAAAGTGTGGAAGTGGTGGATCATAAAGATGAAGTACAAAAGTACAGCGTGGAACATAGATCGCTGTCGACCATCAACTTGGGGACTTCGTGAGACAACGCTATTGAAATAGCAATGGCTTGCATAGAGCAAGTCATGACGTGTTGGTAGACCACGACTCACACAAGGACCAGTCGAACACAGATGCCTATTATGCGATTAAGCAATCCAGCATACCTATTTAAATACCTGAAGACAAGGAAGTGCATTATGATGAGCTCAGCAATAGACAAAGAAGGGCAGAAAGTAATTGCTGGATGGAGTGAAAACCTAGTATTTTTCTTCCAAAAAATACCAAACAATTTAAAACGAAAACGTAAGCGGAACATTCGAATCGGCAACCTTACGAACACATCCAAGGTTACTGTTGCATTGCTTTTGAAACGAACACCGCCGATTTTGAACATTGTTATGAAAGTGACTAATAAATGGAGGAATGCTACTTATTCAGCCAGTAGGGTAAACGCAAGGACAGCATTTCAGTAAACCAAATTAGCATGTGGGCATGCTTGGCATTTACGAATGAGGACAATGGAGAAGACGCACCCTCCAAAGAGCGAAGAGACCCTCCTCTTTGTAGATTCGATAAAGGGCGTTGAAAACATTGGTGTAGTTCCTTCGTTGAGTCGCTGGCAGTCTGAGCAGGAAAACAATGAAGGCGATAAAAATTCATTCCAGCCCCGATATATCGAAAGTGGCTGTTGAGTAAAGTGAAATGGTAAATGTACAAATATAAAGACCAGTTATATAGCAATAATACCATCCGTTTATCAATAGTAAAGTGTATTTGATGCACTTTCCAAGAAGACTATTAAAACACTCTGCATGGCAGGAAGCATTAAGCGTGTACAATTAAGAAGCATTCCGTTAGACTGCTCAAGCACGACTGTGGAAATGGCAATGCAGCTCGTAACGAAGTAACTTAGATGAGACCTCACACCATCCCTTCGGTAAAAACTCATTTACTTCATGATACGTGAATCATCCATACAGCGGTTTACTATCCATGCAGGGAGAACTGATAAAAATGGTCACTTTAATAACCCATTCCATAACCAAATCAGATGAATGGATTTGGATAAGAAACGGATAAATTGTCCAAATGACGCCACCTAGAAACTAGAAAAACGCTTATTCACTCGCTGAAATCTGGGAGGTTGCGCAATCATGATGGCTAAAAATGGCTTCGAAAACTGGCGTCTTCAAGTTAAGCCAGTGCAGACCCCGCATTCAGTTCCGGTCAATTAAATTTGGTATATTAATGAAACAGACAAAGGCGGAGTGAACCTGAGCAAGTTTCAGCACACCCATACAGTTTAAGTAAACATTTCGACGATGAAATGGTGCCTGGTACAACATTCGTTATCGTCCACATGGCGTAGCAAGCGACATTTTCGACATAAACACAGAGATGTGAAACGAATTGATAATGGTGTAAAGTTGGGAGAGTCTCGTTAACAACCTAATTGCAAACTAGTGATAAATACGAAAGATGATCTAGTAGAAATTTTAAAAACTGAAGAAGTTTGTCACAACACTAAGACTAAAAGAATGACGAGTCCCCATTTCTGCACTTAAATATTGTAAATGTAAGAACAATAGCCCATTCGGTATTACAGTCAACTTGAATTGAAAGGCCAAAAAATGTGAAAACTGCATTGGAAGCACTTCCATTGAATGTGTCAGAAACTGGTAAATACTATGCAAAATGGAGTTAAAAGGGACCAAAAGCTGCTTAGCAGATTTGAAACAAGTCCCAAGCGAACTGTTAAGCTTTAAAATGATTCCACTGGTTTTGCAAAATGAATGGTTTAGCTAAATACACCACTTCCGTAGTAGTTATTCTGACCTGCATGTAGAAGAACACGCGGCTTTCAGGACAAAATGACCTGGCAGAGAGAATAAAAAACATTACAAATCAGTCAAAGACTGAATTCACTGCAAGCCGCTAATTAGCTAAAGCAATTTTGCAAGCCAAACACCCCCCATTAATGCACCACTGGGTTAGGATTCGAGGAAAGCATAAATATTGAAAGCACGTGAGAATTAATGAGAAAGATGAGCGTATTAGTATGCAATGCTAGTAAAAGCTGGAACATTCGGTCGGCAGGAGCAGAAAATAGTGGGTAAAGCAAATGGAAATGCAGGTTGTAAAATCTTTTCGAAAGATAGACATTCAACATTTTTGAAAAAGACATGCGAAAGCGGGCTACAAGGTATTAACAATAGGGGGACATACTTGCCGTCAGCAGTCATGCGGATAAGGCAGACCTCGGTTGGGGTGCCAACGAAGGAACCGAGGACACCAGCGGTAAGGCCAATACACATCTTGGCCAGGAAAGAGGGTGGACCGCCCGATTGTGAGCGAGAGCTGACGTACTCAAAGAGGCTCGTGTAGATGCCCAGTCGAGCCGTCGTGTATGTTGCCTGTCGCAGCAGCGCCGCCGACAACCTGCAGATGGGAACTGATTAGGAAACAGTGCAGACGAACAGATCGACCAACTAAGTGCAACTAATTGGATTTAGACAGACAAAAGTATACGTTGCGAAAAGGAGGAGGATGCCCCCGTTAGGAATAATACTCGATCATGAGATCAAAAATAATCAAATATTGCTGGAAATTTCTACAAAAGGCCACAAACCGTCCACATTAGAAGCCGATAATGGTAAGGGTCATAATTCCACATTAGTTAGAACTGCGCAAACTTCTGAAACATTGCTAATTATTGGACTAGATAGAAGGTTTCCACATGCACGGGGAAAGAAAAGAGGAGAGTCCAGTAACTAGGTTGGTATCTGCAGCGTTCAGACCAGCAAAAATCAGAGTTTACAGTGACCTTAGGGACGCGTCACATCATAACATAGCAGTATTATGATGGATGCCTGCAAGCATAAACAGGAGAGCGCATCAGTTGAAAATTCACAAGTGCAACCAGCTGTGTGCCAGTCCAACCAGCACCATGAACAAACAAACGTTATTGATCCACTGGACCACAACTGCATCTATTCCAAATGTACGAGTTTGGTGCGTTATTCGCATTTGTAGACCCCTCAACACTAAGCCAGTTATAGGCAGAATGGGGGAATAGTAGCGCAAGCAGACGCATTCGAAAGGTGGTGATAGCTATGAGCTGGCTAGAATGAATAGGCAAACCAACCCAGTGTAGAGTTTGAGGGCGCCCTCCTGCCTGACGATGGTACGGATGGCATGGGAGGTGCTGTCGTAGACCTTCGCGGTACCACCCTCGCCTTCAAAGGAAATAGGCATTTTCACCACCACCGCCCTTTTTGTTCTCTTTTTCTTTAAAAGTCCCAATTTGCAGTACAAAAGGCGTAGGCCTATCAGCAAAAAGTTGCTTCCACAGACTAGTATTCGTGTAAGCATGAACTCTCATCACGAAACGAAAGAAAATAAAAATAAGATCGAAACCGGAGGCAATAAAATATGGATGTAATAAACAACAAATGTAGCAAGTAAAAGCGAAAGATTGATTTTATTATGGGAGAGAATGACATTTCAATGAAACGAAATAAGGTAAGCCTTGATTGGCGTATTTCTCGGTAGATACTATAGCACACTTTGATAGAAAGGCTACGATGTGAATGGGATAAAATGACAGATAATGCACAGCAATCAGCCAAGGTAATTTTAGAACATCTAATATTAGGTTCATTTGAGATAAAAACTCGGTTCACTTCTGTTACGTGAAATTTGTGTTCAGGAATAACAACTTCGTTTCATTGGAAATGAGCACAAACGTAAATTATTATAACGCATTAGATGACGTACCGCTGACTTGGAGGCGTGTCTTCACCAGATCGAGCGGCTGAACGACACACGTTGCCATCATGCTGAAAGCATCTGTAATTTTAACTATTGTTTTTCTTCCTAAACCAGTTGCTCTATATTTTCGGTGTGTAAAAAGGTACACAAGACTATAAAATGAACTTTTCAAGATGTAGACACCTTACATGGACGAGCATATCTGAAATCAGTGGCAATTTAGAAGTGATTGAAATAAACCTCATAACATGGGAGTACGTTTATAAAAACCTTTCGTTCTAATTCACCGGAGACTAAAAACATTATACCAAAACAAAATTTCTACAAAATAAACGTTTAGTTTATCAGACCATTACAAACTAAGACAGGATGAACCCAATTAGGCGATGTACAACAATGGCCTCAACAAAAGCTAGACATGGTAGTGATACTTTAATAACGTTGTAATTCAAAATGAAAAAAATAAAAAGCGGATACCCAGCAGAACCACCGAGGACGAATTTCATATACTTAGGAATGAGTTTTTGTGTTCTCTCTGACATCTTCAAATAGATCAGCGAAAAAGCCGACGCAAGTTAACTGCTCGGACACTATTTCAAACAGTAAAACAACGGCACAAATCAATGGACTCATGTCAAAACCATAGTTTATATAAAAAAAGGAAAATCGCTAAGAATTAACTATGACCTAATATTGTGAGTAGAAATTTCTATTGACAGCAGTCTGTGCAAGGTATTGGTTATGGCAATGCTCATAAATATCAAAGCGTTCATTTTGAGTAATAACAAAATGATGAAAACTAATAAAAAATGACAAAAATTTTTAAAGTTCATGTTTTTTGATGTTGCTTAATTTGTTGCTCTGATTACCATAAAATTTCACTTAAGTTGAATACATTGGGGCATCTACGATACTCTCATTTTTACAGCAGATTTTAGGATGCCAGGGTGCCATAAGTGATAAACCTGCCTAAATTTTTATTTAAAAGTCAAAAATTTACTTGGTCTTGTCCCGAGTTTCCGCTGAGTTGGTAGAGATGCAAAATGTTGTGGAAGAAAATATGCAAATAATAAGCAAAATGGATGTGAGACCGTTAGCGCGGCCCAAACGCAATTGTAATGTAATATTTGGGGAGTCACTCGTAATTTAAGCCGCGCCAGTAGCCATATTACTTTATGCATGCCGAAAATATTGATATTCTGTCCGTGCATTATGCCTTCTTTCGTCTTTAGCAAGTCTGGGGACGCTACACAATGTTTTAGCGGATGATAATATTTGACAAATGTTACAGCATCCTACAAACGTTTATAATTAAAAGGACGAATTGTTTAATTGATTTCTTAAAATGTTTTAAGAGACCTTACTAAGACTTTTTAAAAGCTGAGCAAATGCAGTTTTCTGACCCATAATTGGTTAACTGGTACATTTATCCCCAAAAGTCTTAATCAAAGCATCTAAGTTAATGCATCGAGCAGCTTTTATGCATATTTCCGATATTGTACTCTCGCTGAAACCTTATATTAATGAAATCAAACCTGATCTTCTGCTGGGAAACCAAAGCAGAATTTATGAGAAGTGAGCTATTGCTTTATTAACCTTGGGGACCAGTTTCACTAAGATTATCTATCTAATTTCTAGGTGGTAGCTGACTTATTTATGTCAATTTACCGATTCAACCTTCAGTAATAAACACTGGCCAACTTGTGCATCTCAGTGACTTTTAAAATCCAAATTCGAGTCCCTTGTACCGGGAACCATATCATCACAGTTGGAGATCAAGGTTAGGGCTGTACAACTAATTACACGTAAAAAAGATGCTGGCTTTTAAAACACGTCAGTTTTAAACCGGATACTGCTTATTGACTCTTGTGTAGCCATCCCTAAACACGTATTTTTACTACTCACATAAGAGTAAATAAATAAAATCACTTACTTCATTATATAGCGCTTCGTATGAATTGCATAAAACCGGGTGCGGATCAGACGCAAGGGTCAATTTAACTGCGGCACAAATCGCTTGTGCGAATCCGCACTCAATGCCTCTCACCTGATTTAGAGACTGGAGGGTTTCAGCAGCACCTACGATGCTGTCATGCGGCTATAATGTGTTGAAATACGTAGCCTACTCACTTTACCACCTGTAACCTATGAACTCGCTCCTTTCAGTATCTAGAATAAGCTCCTTGCTTAAGGCCTTTTTCTCCTTCAGATTAGGCAATTACCAAATGAAAATACTTCCTCGCCCTGCTTGCGCTGAATGTAGCATAAAACTGCAACCATAAGTCAGGTTAATAGAAATTTGCAATTTACGATCATGAAACCGCAATTTAAAACCGAAATAAGTTAACACTCCGTAAATTTTTAATCACCTTAACCGACATTTAGGATCGAGAATGATGTGCAGAGTTGGGATATGCTGCTGAAGCCACTTTTAAAAGACCGATAATTATTTGAAACTGAGATAATTCTGGGCTTTTGGGGGTTTACATTTGTATATTTCTACCGTTAACATCTGTCATTTTCTTAATAAAGAGATAGGTGCTCATGATGACCATGAACTTTTGAAAATCGTTACTTACTCTTCATTCGCACAAATGATTTCCTTTTGACACATAAATGTGAACTGCTTTCATAAATTCTTTTCGTGTTAATATGTCATGTGTATGTAATTCGAAAGTGAGACAGGTATTTGGATTCTTATTTGTTAACTGTGATTTGGTTTTTTTAAGTGCTTTTATTCTAAGTGTGCTTCGTCCCGACTTATTATTACGCAGTACATCAGCAAGCATAAAAGTTTGCGACTTGGGACTTGTTGAGTTAACTGGGGCATCAGCATTACAGCTAGTTTTTGGCCTCACAACATGGATGTTAAATTCTAAGAAGATTATGTTTTATGCACATTTCTTATACTTTCCCAAGATATTTCATTACATCTAGTGATCACTTCGATTCACCTCCATTTCAGCATCACCACATTCGACCGGCGTAACTACACCACAATTTGTGCAACCGTGATATCTGCTTTATAGAGAGGTGGTCATATTAATCGCTTGCATTTCTAAATTTATGGGTGTAATAATAAAGTCCTTCAAATTAAGGTTGTTATTTTGCAGCATTTGTTAAATTCACGGAATAAAAGTAGAACCTTCCTCCTCTGTAAAAATAAATGTGAAAATGTTTAGCTTGTAGTTATGTTAGCACTATGTACTGTTCTGTAAACTAAAACTTTGACCAAGCCGGAAAAATTCAGTGTGGCTCGCTCTGACAATGCTCGGATTTGCTCACCTGATTTGTAGGGTCTTGGCAGAAAAACAATGCCTTTTTCTTATAAAATCTATTTTTTTTAACCATAACCTGCTCGTTCTCAAGGTGTTTAGAATGCTGAGAAGAGGTGCATTAAATACGCTGGTAAAATGAACTATTTCAGACTGCCAGATCATGCACCAACTTGCCCATGTGATTGACGGTCCGTATTAGTGAGAATTCAAGACGCTTCTGCAGTCGCTGATTTGTTACGCCTAATATTAGTCGGAATTTAAAGATAATTCGAGCTCTTTAAGAGGTCTCCTTCAAATTTTCTGGGACTTTTGTTAGGAGCATTCCACTTGGTATTTATAATGCCGCTTAATCTCCAAAATAAACATTTCAAACGGTGATATGTAATACAATAGTGGTTTATCCCTCGGTACTGGTGAGGCGCCACCTTTGTACTTTGAATTAGTCCCCTTGTACTTCGCTGGGTGGGCTGGCCTTTTGGGCCATGCCAATGGCCCAGACACCTTCTCTGCGCTGAATATATATATATTCCGCCCGAGTATTGTGTCTTCATTCGTCTTCAGGGAGTCTCGGGACGCTACAGATACCGCACCCAGTGGGTGTGCCGTGGTTGGAGACGCATTTTTGATGAGTTAATGAAAGCAGAAGTGTCTGTTAAATTAGTGAGGTTTTGAAGGAAAATGTTACAGAAAGGTTAAACTAAAAAATATAATACTACTAAAGTGGGAGCATTACGAATGATTCACGCACTTCAAATATTCTACAGACTAGTCTTAATAAATGTTCATTATCTGGATGGTTTTTATCAACCTGTTCTTACTAACTCTGCTTTTAGTTTTTTATTGTCGGCAAAGGATAATAAAATTGCTCAAAGTTATTCATTCAGTTCTATACATGTTATGAACGGGGCGGACTCAAAAGTCCATGATTTAGTCAACGGCTACTAGGCATGGGAATGATTTATTTTGAGGGAAATGATTTCCGGTATCTCGCAAAATATTTACATTTTAATTTTTAGCAACAGTCTGTCATTCTCTTGATCTTCTCTTCATAGAGTTTGCTATGTGGTCCTGCCCCCCTCTTATGTAAGCAAAAGTGCACGAATACAAGTTTCGGCATGCCTGAGAGATACGTGCCGTCTTCAAGTGGGCACCACCCGATTGATATTTTAAGCACCTCTCAAGATGTCTTGCCAAAAAACAATCCTCCCTGACTCCGAAAGGATAGAGGATTCAATTCAAAAGAAAAGAGAGGCTCGAGGTTTTCTGCTTTTTCCTTTAAAGTGCATGCATTGCTTCAAAATGTAAAGCAATACCAACGTCATTTAGGCTTCCGAGTAATCAGAATTAATTTTAGTGCACAAAGGAATGCCAAAATAATCCTTAGTGAAATAAAAGAAAAACACCTCCAGATTTATCGGTGATGGGTTTAATGCTAGTGTGAAAGCAACAGGCAGATTGAACAAATGCCCTCCAATAGGTGTTAACCTGGATTTGTGGCTTCGACAACAGCACCAAGGTGCGATTGCTTCAGGAGGAGACTGGCATTATAGCGTTTAAGATACATTGTGCTTTATAGATTTGCTAGCAGCCCGGACGTCATCCACCATTACCTGTTACGATATGATTTTTAAAATAAGAAGTGTAATTTTTTTGACACAAGCAACCATGGCCCCATGCACTTTCGTTTAATGGTCATTACTTCTAACCAGTTTCACAAATTTAAGACTAGTATATTAAAATCATAAACTTATAAAGCTAAATAAAAGCAAGTTTACATTACAAGATTTTGCACAAAATTTCATCAAATTTCTTGCCATAGATGTGGCACAATCAGGAAGTATGAAACCAAATATCATACCGCTGCTTTCTTCGAATTTTGCATTTATAGTCACACTTGAATTTCCCAATCTGAATGTAATGCAAATCCTGTTGCTTCGATCTCACGGTAGGAAAATGTGTAAGTCGTTTTTTTTCGCCGTAGATACGGGCTGCGCAAAACACGTGTTTGCATAATCCTCTAGGCCTAGCCATTGGTGGATTTTTCCATAGCCAATTGCATAGGCTCAAGGTCGTATGTAGATGCAGGACTTAATTTAAACGAGTGAGTTCGCGCACCCACACATTAGACAAGATGACTGGTTTAAGCTACTACATACCAACGACGGCTGAATGGTGTGGCTCCAGGCGATTTCAGGCTTCAGCTCAATGTACTCATAAACAATGCTTCTGCATGGACCAGGAAATATTTGGCCAGATCGCTAGAATCACGGATCACCTCTACCTAAGTAGCCTTCAGGCTCTCACACCAAACCGTCTGCGCCAACTGGGAGTAACACAGCTGATATCCGTCATGGCAGACCCAATTCCAAGCGAGGTTACAGCCCAAGTTGAAAGGCATACGCAGATCCCCGTGGAGGATATCGACTATTCCAACCTTCGGAGGCATTTCGACGAGGTGGCGGATCGGATTGCTCGTGAAGCGCGTCGTGGGGGCAAAACGGCAGTGCATTGCATGGCTGGAGTTTCGCGTTCGGCTACAATGGTACTAGCTTACCTAGTGAAGCACCAGGGGATGAGCCTCTTTGAGGCCTACAAGTATGTCCTCTCGATTAGGCCGTGCATTCATCCAAACATCGGTTTTTGGAGGCAACTGATAGCCTATGAAGAAGCTCACCGTGGCTATAGATCTATGCGAATTGCCAACGACGGTGTTTCTCACTCAACTACTTATCCAGCATCCTCAGACGGAGTGGACTGGATTTATCCCGCCACCAAACACCGGTCTCGAGGTCGGAAATATTGGAGCACCAATTAGGAAAGTTTTTGATTTCGAGGTGGCTCATTACTGAGCTTTTTGACACTAGGCTCCATTTATCGCGACAATCTGGGTGCTTTACCTTTGATGGAGAGTTTAAAGAGGAGAGAGAAAAATTGTTTCGCCGTGTATTTTTGTATGAAAAAGTGCCATCTTATGTACTTCCTCCTTTGTTTCAATTTGCATATTTACATTTACCCGGGCAATATGAGGGCACATGATTCTCAATGCTCCGCAACTTTATGCCATTTTGTGTCATTTTCGTTATTTGTAAATCATTCGAAAGACTTCTTCTTTCAGATGAACCGAAATAAATTATTCAGGGCGCTTTTGTGGTATCATATTGCCAAAATTTTAGTAACAACTCCCTAACAGACCCTAAACTGGAAAATAACTCCAAATAATATGCAATTTCATGTAAGATAGTTTTTAGAAGGAAAGTTAATTACTTTTAACGTTTGGTTAAGGGAAGGTGAGTTGAGAAGCACTGAGAGGAATTCGGGTAATCATTCAGCTCGAAAAAATCATCCAAGTTTTCTCACTTTTAATAATTGCGCCTTTTGCTCGAAATTGTGAAATACCAAAGCTTCATCACAACTTCTGTCCAAGACCTTCGAAATATACATTTTAGGCGTTTTAAGGATGCTCAGCATACTTTTGTAGCGATTTTTTGTGTTTCTCTGTAGCGTTTTAGCCATTATGCTAGGTGTATTTTAGGTTAATGGGATGTAAGAAGTGCTGAAGCGGTAATTCGAGATATGAGTATGTGCTAGCCTTGAAAAATATTTTTTCTGCTTCGCTTTTAATCGTTAAGCACTCATTTTTGGGAAATAATCAGGCAGTGTAATTGGTTTTCAACTTCCTAGACGAGTGTATATAAATTTGCACCTCATTTTGCACCATTTCCTTATTAGTCTAACGCCTATGAACACTAAACCTTGCACATTTTCCGAGTTTTTCCCACAAAGTGTAACAACTGTAATAATGAATATAAACTTGTAATTGACATGTCCCACTTGGAAAAAAGCATGATATTTGAGAACCGTTTCTCACTGCGGAGGCAGAAAATTTCTCTCTCGTTAAAGTGGAGGCTCTAGACCCTGCGTGAGATCGACGAGTATACACACGCTGGAGCAAAAGTACATCCTCGCCTCAGTTGGTGGAGCATGCGCGGCGGATCTACGTTACACCCAAGAACGAGGCTTACTGCGAGTTTGTCGGTCATGCATAAGGTGAGAAAAAAATTTGCGGATTTAGTGTTGAAGTATTATCTCATTAGATTGCGTAGCAGCCCTACAAAACTTTTTGATTTTACAAGAGGTTCATGGAGTGAAATCTCTGACGATGGGTTGTTTTACGATTTTCAAAGTCCAAATGTCATCTTGTTAGCAACCAGGCTGTCAGTAATGACCACATTCAAGGAATATTGACAGGATAGTGGAAACCGTAATTCACAAGTCGAAGATAGGAAAGCATGCATTTGAAGCCTTGGCTTTTGGGGTCAAATTGCAAACCACAAATGATAATGCTAGTCGGGAAATGTTTTAAACACGGGAACATTACCCAAGTTGCAAACAACTAAAAATGATCCTCTTTTAAGATCAAGGTAAATAATCAACTGACACTTATGTTAACTCATCTTACAAAAATGACTACTAATTAACAGAATGTGGGTAAAATTTTGGGACAAATAAAAGAGATTATTCTGCTGTCGCTTAAAATTTTTAGGCATTTTAACTCCAGCCATTTGCCGACTGATTTAAGTGTTTAATTAATGCTTTCGAGGTACTTGTGAATTCAGAAAGGATAATCGGAGCTAATGTCAATAACCTAAATCCTGCAAATGACAGACTCTATAAAGACTTACTTTCCCCACTTGATGAAAATGGCCATGCTTAATAGTCCTCGTTATTTTGCGAAGCATTGCGAATTCAAATTTCCCAGACTTGCAAATCCTCAAATACAGCATTAATTCCCTAGTGGTAGAAGCACTCGTGAAATCAAACTGATCAAAGTAAGTTTCGGAAGGACCAACTGGTTATCCGCATCCGCATTTTAGAAGAAGGATATTTTAATTAAAGTACGAAAGGTGGTGGCTTTCAGTTAGTTTTCTCTGATACGTTCTATGCGTTGGATTGGATTCTGTTGATTGTAACTCATGTTATTTACCTTAAACTAAAGTGGGCTTCGGACTTTAAAATAATACAATCTGAGCATTCTGCAATGCTACTGGACCAATATTTACAACAAAAGACATTCGGTATAAGTTCTTCTGCAAATGGGGAAACCTCTCTTTATTTACGATTGTCAGTTTGTAAGGTAGAGAAACTTAAAGGCTTTCCTACAACTCTTTAAGACTTCCCTAAGGGCGAAAGAAGACAATACCTGGGCCGAATGTGCAGTGCCGACGTGGAGAACGGCTGTTGCTACTGGCATGGAGGCCAGGCCGCCCAGCGGAAGTACACAGGCAAAGCCAAAAAAGAAAAGTTCAACAAATAATCAACGAGGTACATATCCCTACTCCCCTTGGTTTAACTTCATTGTTCGCTGTAAGAAAAACACCTACAACCCAACTACGCCAGCCATCGAATTCACGTGCAACCGACAGGATATTTGACTACAATATCACTAATCCCTCTTACTAAGCCGATTGAATCTGGAGTTACGATCTGCTTGGGAACTGTAACGGGGAAAGGGAGAATGCGCATACCGCCTCGCATGCCAATCGCTATTTGTAGTAACACTGGCCCCAAAGTTGAGTCAAATAACAAAGGACGCGATTTGCCATAGTTCCTTGGGTCTCGCCTTTACTCCTTCCTGCCACGTTATTCCCAATTCAAAGCTGCTCAGCCATATCTGGGTGGATTCTACCCAAGTAGCGAAGAAGTGGAGAGGTATTGCAAGTTAACATAATTCATAAAGCCATGGAGAAACGGTGAGCAGGTCCATTATAAACATTTTCGGATGGTTCACTGACAGTGTCGCCCCAGTTGTTAATAACACTCCTGCAGACCACGGAACTGGGGTAGTTGTCGAAAGTGAATGTCATTTTCCGTTATATATATATAACCTTCTTCCGACAGGCAAAAGTTTTACATTTAATAATGGAAAACGGGGTAGTTGCCCTTTGAGATAGGTGTAGTCTTCCACTGCTTACACGATATGATAATGGCGCTATTTTTGGAAATCGAGAGTGCGTAGATTAATTCGAAAAGAATATTAACAGAAGTAGCAACTCACAGTAAAACCATTTTCATTAGATTATGAAAACCATACAGGAGCTAGATCCAGCTCTTTTTACACATGAGGCCAAATCTGATATGAATGTGAAAATACACATAATTTTCCAAGGATCACGCAATGATTACATGCATGCAATGGTTATTTGTAAATCTATATAAACAAACGGAAAATAAATTGACACCATTTTCTGTACACACTGTGAGTGCGGGTCACAAAGAGCAAGGTAGGTTAGAAATATGTACATCCGAAAAAGAAGAGCCTTTTTAAGCAAATTTGAATACTTAGGACTTTAAACAGCCGTGAAAGTGAGATCCTGCCAGCCTTATGCTATATTGAGAGAAGAGGTCAAAAATTGACTGGAAACCATACATTTTAATTACTTAATTAAACATTAGAACATAACCTAAGTAGAGGAGAAGAACGTTGGAAAATTGAAAGTGGACTCAGAGTCACAAAGTCCAGAAAATGTGGCACAGAAAAAGAGGCAAGAATGTGACTGGTTGTCTGGTGTGGAGTATTCTGAGGAAGGATGATAGGAACGGAGAACGACCTAAGGAATTCGAATGGAGGGAGTTTGGGTCCCACTAGTACTGGCGGTGGGGCGGGACTCCGTCTGCACGCTCACCGACAACGCTGCATCCACGGTGGGTGCTCGTCCAGCCAGCACCGTCGTTGTTACCGTCGCCGTCGACTGTGGCTGCGGCGCACGCGGCGGTCGGGCCGTGTTGACACCCTCCTGAAGCGAGGTTACCATAAAAGCCATCCTGTGCATTTATCTTACAAAGAACTGATGCATGTTTAATGATCCTGGGTAGAAATAAAGCAATCAGTCTAACTTGTGCATTGGGTTACACTGGTACCACAGAAGAGTGGAATGGGTCTTAACATACTAAAGCTTTGGAAACTGATAAAAGATTGTACACTACTGTAATATCACCTCATTATCCTGCATAACACTCAGATGACTATATGAGTGGTTATATATGAAAAAGGACAAGTAGTTCCCACTGTTCTTCTTTGCTGAAATAAACAAGAAACTTCGATATCATCATCCATAGATACCTGCGGTCGACAGCATGGAGTTCTAGCGGAATTAATCAAACACATTGCAACGATTCCACAGCTGTTCATCAAGCTGTTGAGTTTGATAAAAATGTGTTTAAAATGTATCGTCGCGATTGGAGGCAACTAAGAAGTTGCAGTGTATAAAAATTATGATGAATTTATAACGGAATAGGCGTTGAAGCAGAATAAACGACCGTCAATATTCTTACCTTCCACGTATAAATAGCATGCTAATTCATTATTGATAGCATAGCCCATGACTGACATTGGGTAACTTAGATAAGTAGGCGAAAGTGGAGCCTTCGACTTCCATCTCATTTGTACTATTTGTCCACAATGACTCGAGGATGCATATAGAAAACAAAAAATGGTTTCCATGGATGTCGTAAACATTTCTTGCAAAACATCACCTAGGCAACAAACCAACATTTCCGGGCAACTACCTGGCTTATATTAAAGAAGGTCCTACTAAATTACTATCGGTTGGCAAGAAATTAAACAAATTCATTATATCTGTAAAAATTAGGTGATACCAGTACATGAAACAGATAAATGCTGCTGTTTTTAAGTCTGCTTATTTATCTTCTAAACAAAGACAGTAAACAAAGTTTTGATTTGATCATTTGAGTCAGACATTGTCCGCTGCAATAAGTCATTTGTGCCAGGTGAAAACAGAAGCCTTCTCAGGAGGTCACCGAAGCCGTGGAGCAATTGCGTTGTAAAATATTCTGCTTGTAATGGTTGCCTTTTAAATTCACACCTTCACATTCCAAAAAATTTGATTCTGGAATGATGTCTTAGTACCGTAAATGTCTTTTAAAATAGACTGAACACATTATTTAGCCCCTTATACAGAAACTGTCAATTTGTTTTGCATTAATTTACGCGAATCTTTGGGAAAATTGTGAATTTTGGATTAAAAATAAGCTAAAACTAACAATGCTTTTGCCCAAGTAGTGGAAAACTTACCGGTGAGCTACTGAATTCTCGTGGGTTGGCGAGGCTTTCATGTGACTGGGCCATTGTGTGGGAAAGTTGACTTGCGGATGGGTAGTGAGTGACGGAAGGCGATTCAATTGGAAGTCGGCTGGTTGACATATAGAGCTGACGTCTGTTAGCCTCATGAGACAGCTGATCATTTAGCATTCGTATCTGCCAATCCAAAACAAGCGAATGCTAACACACCAGTTTTCTGATTTTCCCATAGTGTTTCGCTTCGTTTAGTCATTCTGCCTTATTTTGCGGTATCCTATTTGAACTCCGGGTTTCGATAGTTCAGATTAGCCAAAAAGTAGACCTACTTGTTCTTCCAGTGTCTTGACTCTTTGGCAATGGCTCATTTCCTTAGCTTTAAGCGCCTTTTCACATTGTAGTAATGCAACGCTTTTCTTCTCTAATTCCGTTTCCATCTGGGCGTGCCGCTGTCGAAGCAGTTCGTCCAAACGACTAGCGTGGGATTCTTCTCGAAGTGCCAATTGCGCCTGTGTGAAAAAAATTTTGTGAGTTTGTTTGAATCTACTTATAATGCACGAACTCAAGATTAATCTTTTTGGAATTGTGTGACCTACGCTTAGTCGTTGAATTTGACGTCTGTAGTCAAGATTTTCTTCCTCCAGCTTTTGCGTCCGTTTGCGCACATCTTCCTGACTTGAAACAATAACCGAATTCAACTCCTTCTCACGAAGTCTTTCTCGCGTCACCTATTTGACACACACCGTCGAATAATTCGCGTTTAGTCCATTACAGGACAGACCAACACAAAATGCACTTTACATTAGTAAAGCTAAAACACAACTTATGCTGTTTAAGTCGAAAAGACAAATGCAGAGCATTATATTACCATGCAAAGCAAAATCTTATCCAAGCTGAGCTTTAGAGAAATTTACCTAAGATTACCTCTTTATAAAAATTACAAAATGGGGAAAACTTCCATTAGTCTTTTATTATTTGGGTACGATAATCATACTTTAACAGACTTCGCACAAAGCTACGTGATGCCCTAAAGTTCATTAATTTGGGTAGTCGAAAATAATAATACCTCAGTTTTACTGGCATTTCTTACATGATCCAAATTTACGTGTAATTCCTTTAGTTTCTCCTTCAAATCGCTGACCTCGAACTCAAGGTCACCTTTCATTTTTTCCCACTCCTTTCGGTTCTTCAGAAGATTATCCAACTTCGTCTGTGTATTTTCTTTTTCAACTATTTTAAAGAGTACATATGTGTAAATAAATAATATGGACAAGTGAGTAACTCAATTACTTTAGAGCCTACGTTTGATGCTAATGATCTGCTGGGTCAGGTCCTTTTGTAATATTTCCTGGTCATTTTTTTGCCGTGTGAGTTGCCGATTCTGGGCCTCGAGGTCACATCTAACAAGGTCCGCTTCTGTGAGATCGCCTTGCAACTTTTGGATGCGAGTATTCACCTGCTCCAACTGTTCCTTGCAGTCACGCAAACTGGTCTGCGTATTTTCGAGTCTCTCCTAGGGGGAATCGCATCAGCTCTATCGCCATGGATGATCACAAGAACGCTGTTTGAATCGGTGGTTCACATAAACTTTCAGAAACAGAGTGGGCCAAGTTTTCGTCATTGAAAATAACATGAAAGTACCGGTTTCAATAATGCTAATTTGGCTCTTCTAACAAACTAAATACTTTTACGGGCTTGTCAGATGACTAAATTTATGGAGATTCTAAAGATTGGGGTTTCTACACATATTAATTCAGCATTCATTTGCACAAAATTTTTACATGCTTGAAAGAAATGCTACGTGGAGTAAGATTTGCACTTGAATATTTACCAGGCAGAATAATATTCAAATTTTACTATAAATTTCTGCATAATAGTATCAGCATTCATGGATCCAGGCCCAATTACGCAATGCACATTATTTTGTTCCGGAAAAAACCGTAAATCCACATCTTATTTAACATTGACGCAGATGGTATTGATGTAAAGCAAACTTATAGATCAAATAAACGATAAAATAGAATAAAACATTAGTTTTATGAGCCAAGCCTTAAGACGCTTTCTGTTAATTTTAAAATTTATTTAAGTGGAGATTCAAAAATGTTAAATTTCCTAAAGCTCCTCGGAGGTAAATTGGGTAAAAGTAATGCTCGCTTTGGTGCTTGTGAACCTTAATTTTCACGGAACGCACATCCAAGGATTTATTTTTTACAAGTGCAACGGAAAATTTCATCCACCAGTTGCATTTCGCAACCCTTATTTATAAGACCATGATTAACAGATCAGGACGGTAGAGTGAGAAGAAGAGAGGGGCGGAAGCACACACCTGCAGGAGACGGTTGTCGTGATCCATGCTGGTCATGAGGCGCTGGGCACTGCTGAGGCGCTCTTGCAGCTGTGCGTTTTCCTGCTCCAACTCTGTGACGCGCTCGGCGAAGCGCTGAGCCTTGGTGCGCGCCTCCGACTCCCTCTGAGCCGCGTGCTCGCATTGCTGGCCCAGGCGATCGATGGCGGCGCGAGCCTCCGCCAGTTTCTCGTGCAGGCTCGACATCTCGCTCTGCGTACTCTCCAGTCTCGACTTCAGCGTCTACACCGGGGCAGGAGAGAAAAGTTAAAGTAAACTATTGTACTTACATCATTGCCCACTGGCCTGATTTCCGTTTACTATTTGCGCAGCTGCCGCTTAACGCATTGTAACTTACCTCAGTACCACTGATCTTTAGTTTTTCGGTCTCTGGTGGATTCACAGCCTCCATTCCGGCGATTTCCCGTCAAATTTTAATTTCCGCATCTATTGTGAATGTATTTTTGTCTAGGTTAAACAACAGCCCACCATCCAATATGCATTCACTAGACTGCAATTTGTAAACGGGCTCTCAAACAGTATGAGATACCAAAAGTTTTGCCTCAGTGCATCGATATTTCTAAGTGTATTTAATATATTACAACTTATTTGCCTCGTTTACTACCTTGGGCAAATACTACTTCACTGTTGTGGCCATGGATGTGTCGTGGTTAATATCACTGTCTCACTCCATCGCTACCCTAACGAATTTGTTTTGATCGACGAACGTTTACAATTATGCATCAATGTAGCACTAAAGCACTCTAAAAGTTAAAAAAATTGTATCATTGTTGATTGGCAGAGAAGATAAGGAACAAAAATCTAACAGGTTGGAAGTTTAGTTGGTTTTTTGAAGAACATAAATTCCCCAAACTAATTTAAAAAGACCACAGCGTTGCCTTGTTTGTCCCATTTTTATTCATTGTTTGGGCAATTTATGTTAAAATCAAGTAATAAATCTCGACAAAGAAACAGCATTGGTAAACTTCATTGCTTCATCCAAACCTTTAAATTAGCTAATCTCGACAAAAACACCTACACAGAAACAGAAAATCTTGCGGAATACTTATCTTTAAAGTTTTCCAAGAATTTAATCGAACCTGAATTTCGGTGGATTTATCAGAAGTAATTGTTCTCTGACGATGCAAGTCCGCTTGTAGAGATCGTCTAGCAGATTCTGCGCTCGCCAGGCGTGCTTCGGCTTCCTCTAAAGATTTTCGAAGCTCTCGCCTGTGATCCTCGGCAGCTTTTGCTTCCTGGTTCTTAGAAGCATTTAGTCGATCCTGCAAGGTCGAATTGGAATCAACTGTTGCAGGAATGATTTTGAGTGCATTTCATGCAAGTGAGGCACTTTCCTTACCTGGATGACCTTGCATTCTTCTTCCATCAATTTTAACCGACGTTGTAGCTCTTCGACACGCACAAAAGCAACGTCACGCTCCTTCTTCATTCGTCGCAGTTCTGTCTCCTTATTCAATAACTCGTCGTGCGATTTTCGCAGTTGTTCTGACAGTGACTTTTGTTCTAAAATAAAATCACTAAACCTCATCCAGAAGTTCTAAATAATCATTGTCGAAATTGGTCTGCGCTTTACCCTCTTCTATGGAGCGAAGTATCTGTCTCAGCTGTTGAGCTTCATCGGATTTCTCATTGAGTTGAGAGGTGACATTAAAGAGCTTTTCCTCATTGACATGTTTCGCCATTACTGCATCGTCCCTCTCCTTCTCCATTTGCTCCATCTGCCTCAGCACCTCGCGCAGGCTGAAGCTTACCGCGTCGGGATCCAGATCTGCGCCCAGGTGAAGAGGTGGAGAGGCCGGTGACGTACGACGTTTGAGCAACTGACCTGGCGAGTCCAGCGATTGGGAAATAATTGTTGTCCCAGTGGTAGCAGTAGTGGTAGCGGCGGCGGTGGTTACAGTGGTCTTTTGAATCACTCCACCTTCTGCTTGTGCCTCTGACCACCCTGTCGGAGGAAGATGAGCTCGCCTGTCAGCTGAATGGGATCTGGAGTCTGAGTTGTTGTGCTCTATGTTACAAGTAAAGCAAACACCATAAACGCTAAAGCAGTTGCGTAAAGTCAAGGTTTTTTGTAATTTTGCATTTCTTTCATTTATTTTAGAATTAATCACATGCACATAGTCTTTATCTTGCTTGATCTTTTAAACTAATGGTCACGGAAACAGCCTGATTTTTGGAGGCTAAATATTAAACAAACGCCTCCGAATTCGAAAAGGTTGGCTCACTTTTGTTAGGTGATATAGACCTGGAACGTCGATCGAGGTGATGTTGGTAATTGCTGTGGCCATCACAGTTGTCTTCAACCCACATCATCTCATTGTCATCAATATCGCCATTCCGTTTCTTCGAGTTTAGCATTAGCACAGGCAAGGAGCCCTGACGCTGCCGAAAACCAAGAAGTCGACGCATCAGAGAGTGAATGGAAGCTAGACGGGACTCAGCATCCATCCTTGACTCACTGGAGGCCGTCAACTCCAACTGGAGAGCTTGAAGCCGTCGTTGCGCCGATGTGAGGTCCGCATTAAGGCGAGCATTCGCCTGTTCAGAAGTCTCCAGCTAAAGGGGGTTTGCAAATATGAAAGGAGCAATCAGTGGCACTTAGTTTTACCCAGTTTGTACCTATTGTTTTGGTATTTTTGTTTGTTCTCCAATGAAGCAATACCAATTTGACTGGTTTGTGGTCATTTGACTAATTAAAAGTAAAACAGAGTGTTTTGTTTACTACCTAATGACAGTATTGTCAAGGGGAGAAAGTAGACTTTCCACACACGTCACTGAAATTATCGAATTACATCTGTGTAATAGTCAGATTTTATTATAAATATCCTAAGTAGTAAATGCCGCGTATTCCGCAAGCAGTCGGCACTTTATGGGTACGCACATTGCTTCATTGTTACAAGCAGCAAATATAACCCTGATAGGATTCAAACGATCATCTCCTTCCAGTATTACACAAAACATTTTATCAAAAGTTTTTTCCAGACACAACTTCAAGAAAATACGCAGCTATTGTCATAATTACTTAGCGAAACAATTCTCCCATGTAACTGCTCCGTTGTGTAAAAAGGTGTACACGACGGGAAAACTTGCTTAGTCATTATAGCCTCTTCAATTTTTCATTGCACTTGAGTAGACTAATGTAAATTCTATGAGAAATTTAACATAATGACACCCACGGTATTCCCATCACCACTAAAACCTCTATTAATTGACATAGCAAAATATTCGTCAGCGACTTTCAATTTTGTATTCTGCCATTACTTTGTTGATCCAGCATGATTTGACAGAGTTCTTGTATTCTAACATACCAACGCAAGCATTTGATTTTTAGTAATTGTATAATTTATGCAAAAATAGTCCATCCAGAACATGTGACTAGCGTCCTATCTTACACGTGACTGTAGGATGCGTTTGACTTCCTCGAGGCGTTTACAATCTCTATTGGCCTCTTCAGTCGACAAACCGGTTGTCCATTTATGAGCTCGAAGGCGATCTTCAGCATCAGCATGACGACGTTGTAGGCTGCCTAATTCGGTCTCCAAGTTGTGGCGCACAGCCTCTTCTTCAGCTAACTGTTTCTTCAGCATCACACATTCGCTAAATTTAAAATAGTGCATAATTTTTTTTAAATTTTACAAGACTAAGGCCTACCGTTTTACTTCTTCCAGATT
The DNA here is from genome assembly GCF_000524195.1 of Echinococcus granulosus. Lineage (NCBI taxonomy): Eukaryota > Metazoa > Platyhelminthes > Cestoda > Cyclophyllidea > Taeniidae > Echinococcus > Echinococcus granulosus. The sequence continues at coordinate 133,115 of NW_020170520.1, read as the reverse complement.
TGCGATTTCTTCACCAAGGTTGGTCCTCAGTTCTGCGCACTTCTGTTGAAGTCTCGAGTTTACTAGCTCACATTCCGAGAGCTTTTGTCTCAGCTCTTTCATCGCAAGGTCGTCACGTGGCCTCGAAATTGCTAGTGGGGAGTGCATTTCCACCTTTCGGTTACGTTGCTCACATTCACTGCTCTCTAACCGCTCCCGCATCTCGTTGAGAATACGACTTTGGCCACCCCTCTCTGCCTCAAGCTCACGCATCTGACGACGCATCTCCTGGACCGTCACTTCGAGGGCGCACTTGGCGGACTCGGTCTCTTTCAGCTGTTTACGTAGGTCCACAACTTCACGACGGAGATTGTTACGGCTTTCTTCAGCTAAAATCAACATGACATGCTGAAAAGACTGAATGAAGTCATAAATGGTTTATGCTGAACTCTAATTTAAGTATAAATATGAGAAATAAGGTGATAAAAGTACCGTCATACATAAAACCTATGACTGTGAATGTAAACACGATAAGGTATTAACCACAATTTATCCATTACCTCATACCCTAGGTGCTACAGCAACTACTGTCTAATCTTTCATTATTCTATCGTTAACAAACCTAATAAATCACACACCACTATTCTGGTTATTTCATTCCCTTCTAGGTTGGTTAAAGACCGTTTGTAAAATTTATGAGGCCTCATGTTCACCTTAAATCAGACACCAAAATTAACGAAATCTTAAGCAGATACAGTTTATTTGGACAGCATATAACAAATTCTATCACAAAGAGGTCGCTAAGCCAAAAGTCATTCTGTTATCCGATTAATATGCTCCAATTATTTTAACGTTCTGCGATTCGTGTTTGGCTGATTTTAACTTAATAAATTTTTTCATTGTACGGATTCTATGCCTTGTTGATATATCCCCCATATTTACATTAATGTCAGGGGTGAACTGAAACTGAAGAGTATGGGTACCGAAGTATGCACAACAGAGAAAAAATATGAAGCGGTTATGAATAAACAAAACCCATTATTCTTTGCAATCATTTTCCATGAAAAAATGATTTATAAAGAGCTAGGTTTGCCCACTTTCTCGAAGAATTTTTGCTGTTTCGGAGTATTCAGAGCGATTGGTGTAACGTGGCTCCTCACACAATCGAAGCTGGAGTTGGACTTCATTGTACTCGTGAACGGTGCGTTCAAGGCTTGATTCCAGCGCCTTTACCTCGGCCTTCAATCCCAATACTTCCTTCTCATGGCTGGCCCTTCGAAGAAAAGTGGCTTTTTGATAGTATTCTCGCAAATACTCTATTTTATAATGAGAAATTAATGTTTGAGGTCCTAACAATGCGTCCAGTACACCGCTTGACACTTCAGAAATATTTTAAAACGAGAAAACACGGCTAAATCCTATAAAACCATCTTCATGACCGCACGGAAATTTAGTGTGCATTGACGATTGCCATCTTTCGCGTTAGAAAATGAATCAGCACTTTGGTATCATCGAAATGGCGCATTAATTTTGCTTAAAGTGGGGATTCACCAAGGTACTGTAATTTTACACTTTGATGACCTACTATTGCTAGACCGGAAATACAAAATTTGCGTTTCAAAAGATCAAGTAGCATAAATTTGTGACTACAAAAACTACAGTCTTCCTCCACATGGTCAGCTCTGGCCTCAACATAAGGTTTCAGACCTAAAGTTGACCAAAATGCAGTTTTTTGGCTCCAATTTCAGCGGTAGCCAATCAAATAAAGGAATAATTTAGGCGTATTTTACATATTAAGGAACCCGTCTGTGCATCTTTAAAAATAATTTAATTGATAGTTAATTAGGTTTTATTTAACCTATTTTCACGGCTTTCAAAATGGGCTTAATTTTTTTTTTACAACATTTTGTATCGAAAGTGTGTCATGAACGGAATTTCAGCAGCACTGTCAGATATCAGTCCTCTGCATTGTTTGGGCTTGAAATAGTCAGACAGGAAATCAGTCTAGGAGCAGCTACCTCTTAGTAATGATTATGGAAAAAGCAAACTCACTTGAACTCTTCAAACTGCTCCCTACATGCGCGCAGATCTTCGGTGGTTGTCTTTAGTGCAACGTCGTCTTTCTCTGCTCTTGAAGCCGCTTCGCGCCGCGTTCTATCAAGTGTTTTTTCCAAATCCGTAATCTGAAATGACACTTTCCTCGTAATAATGTAACTTATTGCTGTTCCTCAATTCAAATAAGCAAAATGGTTAACCGAACAGACGCACCGTCTCTTGAAGAAGCAAAATCCGCTCCCTTACAGTTGCGTGATCTTCCGCGGCAAGTGCCAGAATTTTCTGGCGTTCCTGCTCAGCCCGCATTAATGCGTCGTCTCGTTCTCTTCAAGGAGGATCAAATTAAGCTCGCGCTCATCAAAATTCCAATTTTTTTACCCAAAATAATTCATCTCCAGCATTAGCTTGTGGAACTTTGAGGTAGGTTAAAAACTTTGCACGCAAGATCCATGCAAAATTCGCTACTAGGCAAAGATATTACCCTTCATACACTAGATTGAAAATCTGAAAATGCGATAGGCTGCACCTAGTTATACTTTAAAACCGCTTTTCTATAAAGTGTGACGTTCATACCCGTGACATACAAATCTAGTAGGTCTAGAAATAATTTACCTATTCATATTCAAAAAAGGAATTTTCGCTGAAATTTGCTTTAATTGACGCAAAGATTATTAAAAAGGTACTAATCAAGTTATTGCATTGTGCTTTGTAAACTCTCCAAAGTTAAGATCTATAGAACCTTTGTAAGTGTTAAAGGGAAATAATTCATCCGCACTTTTGATATTTATAAATTAAATACCTATTCGTAGTCATGGGTAAACTCTATTTCCAATCACAAGTAATTTATAATGTTTATTTGAGGTTTTTAAAGTGATTGCGCCTTTTGTGCGGAATAATTAACAAGAGTGCTCTTGTAAAGCCTCGCAGAACTTGCCTCTGCGCCAGAAGGAGTTCGTGATTCAGTCTCGCCTGTTCCTCCGCCCACCGTTGCGACTCTCGTTCACTCATTCCATATCGACCTGCCTCGAGTATGGAAGCCTTCGTTGCCTCTGCAGCAGCTCGATCCGCCCGCAGAACTGCCTGCACCGCGGCCTCTAGAAGGCGAAGCCATTGCGAATCATGCTTCCACCATCAACTACTGATTTAACCGTGAGTAGCCACACCGACTTACCTTCAGCTTCTGCAAGTCGTTGTTCAGCTGTAGCTAGATTAGCTCGCAGTTCTTCTACTTCGGCCGTGTATTTAGCTCCTAGACGGTCCCGCTGACGCTGAATTTTGCTCAGTTCCGTCTCAAAGTCACTTCTCAAGCGCTGCACCTCGGCTGTTAAGATTATTAACCTCATTATTAAACCGTGGAAGGGGCGGAACAGTAATTAGGAACAACTGACATGCCTTGAAGGGTGTTTCGGCGAAGAGTAAGATTAGCAATATCCGTTTCCTGCTTCTCCGCCTTGTTCTTTAGCTCAGTGATCTGACGTTGAGCCAAAAAGGCCTCGTTGTCCAAGACTTCTCTGTCCGCCCGAAGCCTGGCCACTAGATCCGAAAGCTGTCTGCGTTCTCTCTCGTTAAGCGACAGCTTTATTGAAAAAATAGTTGAAATTACTGAGAAAACAATAGCATTTGTTGTACGGGTAAATGTGGAGTAAAAAGCATGTGATTTTGTTGAATGATATCATAAAAAATTGACCATATGAAGGTAATAAAGTCATCAAATAGCCGGTACTGGAGATTCCTTCAAAAATTTCCGAGGAATTGCCCAGTTTTTCAATCACATCATTTTGCAAAATATCTGCATTCCTCAGCATATTCACTTTACAAAGTGTGCTTAAAAAATCATAAACTACTGCGCTTGCAGGACTTACTAGGTAAACATTATGCATTACAATAATTTTTAAAAACAGAAAGACACTAACTGTTGTGCTTAATTACGAGTTGTCTTAAAATTGCACAAAAAATATTTCTTGTAGAAAGTTGGATAAAAACACACTAACTCCTTTAGTGTACGATACTTTAGATTCTGGAGAAGGACATGTTTTTCAGCAGACATTCTCTAGGCAAACATGCAGATAATGAACATTTTCGGCATGTCTATTTAATTTCTTATGAGTGGGAAGGACGTTTTTATGGCCAAAAATGAGCATTTTGCCTACTCGTGAGGAGAGATCGTCCTTGTCTCGCATCATTTCCTCGCGCTCTTCATTCAGTCGAGATACGACCCCTGCCTGTTGTCCCACTTCCCTCCGCAGTGTCTCCGCCTCTTCCGTCAGGTTGCTCACCTGCCTATTGGCCGCGGCCACCTCCTCAGCAAGTTCCGCCCTCTCTCGATTAGCTCGCAGCGTCTCCGCTTCAGTTTGCAGGTGCTGCTGCTCCATCCGCGCCAGAGTCTCCCTCAGACGCTCCAACTCCGCCGAACTCAGTTGCAACTCCGCGTCGGAGCGTGATAACTGGTTTCGCACCTGCTGTACTTCGGCACGTAGGTGGTTGCGCTCTTCCAGCGCTCGTGTCTCATTAGACGTGGAACGATTAAGCTGGAGTGTCAACTCCGACCGCTCATATTCCCTCGCCTCGATTATCGATTCAAGGCCGATCACTTTGTCTTGCAGCTTCTGCTTCTCTTGTTGAATCTGAAACGACAAAAATCTTTGCAATGGCGCCTGTAGTGATACCATTGATACTGCAGTTCACGCCAGTTCCCTCAATGTTTCTTAATTAAATATGTAAAGTTTGAGGTTTCCTCCTTAGGGCTAGATGTAGCTGGCTAATAGTGTTGAAAAACCTTCAGCAAGCTAATATGTGCGGTAATCTGAGCATATTTGCTACTAAACATCTTATTTCAATGATTTCGTGGGCTGAAATTTTGTTCGAACGCGTTTTCTCATATAACGCGCGCCGAATTCTGAATGAAACTGTTTCACACTTACTAGCCCTAGTAATGAAGGCCTGAAGTGTGGTTCAAATAAAAAATTTGCTCGATATATAACACATACTCATAATAAGAAAACATCGGTTTCCCTCATTAGGAATCAACCTTTAAATATTAGAGTAATTAATCAAAATCCTTACTCTTCTATATTTGTCACTGCTTTAAACTTGAAGTTCATTAGAATCACTTATACTTATCATCTCCTTTGAAGCTAGAGGTAAATTTCGACCATTCTTTCAATGAACACTGCGATGTCCTCTAATGATTCTTCCATCTTCAAAAAAAAACACTGATTACTAATTCCACATCGTAGTTATCAGGAATGGACTCACTAAGTCAAGCTGCTCAGTGAGCTCGCTGATTCGACGCTCCAAACGCTCGAGTTTGCCAGTGACCTCGCTGTAGTCGTTGGAGAGGGTCGAGTTCCGCTTCTCCAGCTGTTCTTCCGCGCTGTGCGCAGCGCTCAGCTCCTCCCTCAACTGCGAAATCCGCGTCTCTGCCTGTTCCAGCGTACGCTGGAGGCGGGTGGTCTCGCGTACCTGTGGGGCAAATGCGTCGATCGCTTGATCGGTCTGGGAGTAAACTCGTGTGTCGGTGAGTGGGGAATGATGCGGGTTTTGAGACGAAGTCATCCACGAGTGCAAATTAATGAAGGTCTGCAGCAAGACTTATAGCTTTTGTGGTCCTAAGCTCTATTTGAAACAGCTGTCTCTACTTGGAGTTTTGGTTAAAAATTTAGACTTTCGGTTTCATGCTATTATTTTTTGCTTTTGATCCATACCAAATGCACCCGATCGAAACAAATTTAGATCCTTTTTTAGGATGGATTAAAGTAGTTGTTAACATTTGTTCATCTTAGCAGAGACAGTCTTCATTAAAAAGTGATCAGCCGATTTCTTCTGTTAACCCACATCTTCACAACTAGAACCTAGATCTGTTCGAATAAAAATGGACGATTAGAGCGACTTATCGACGAGGCCATGCGGTAGACCCGTTCACATCGGTTTCATAACACCGGCAAATTTTACTCTCCCTCTGAATACAATAATGAAATAGAATTAATAACTTCATTTACCATGCGATTGTTTTTGGCAATTGATTCCTTGTTTTTCCGTTTTGATGCTTCGACTTCTCTTTTGAATCATCACTCTCTTTTATGAGTTTACTTAGTTTCGAACATTAAAAGCAGCTTAAATAACCAGATAGTCAAAAAAAGCACTACTTTCATAGAGTCTCCCTCAAAGTGGCCTTTCGCCATGTAGCTGCCCAAATTTAAGCAGACATTGTTCTCTTAGTGAAATGCTTAATAAGTAGTAATGATGTGGGCCTTATGAGCATCTCTATAAACTTCTCTACCATTTCACTGCTTTTAAACCTGCGATTTACTTGAAAAGTAATGCTGTTAAGTTGTGCATAAGTATTTATAGGGTGAAAAAGCCGTTTTCTCCAATAAACAATGGATAATAAGAGTTCTTTTGTTCTCCTGAGGGTACTCATTTTCATCTTATTTTATAATAGTCCCAGTTTTTTTCGTTGATGCGAATAAATGTCCACTAATTGACTGGGGAAATTCGTAAATAATGCGTTAAGAGATGATGATAATAGTAGTAGCCCCCTAGGTGAGCCGTAACTATGGGGCGGTGTTAGGGGTTAGGAATGCATGCGAATGAGAAGTCAAAATGTAGTAAATGACAAAGTAACCTACCTTGCTCTCATATTCCAGTTGTTTGGCGTTGCGTTGTTCTACAAGACCATCACGCTCCTTCGAGGTTTCGTAGAGAAGTTGTCGAAACTGTTCCAGCTCCGCCTGAAGCGAATTAATTTGCTCCATGTTGGTGGCTCGCGCTCTCTCCAATATGTTCCTCTCCTCTATGGAAATACTGCAAAAAAGACTTCTAAGTTTGCAAGCCATGCTTTGATCTTTATAAACACTGAATTGTAGAAAAGAACTCCTGAAAATTTGGAATTCTGGAACATCATTAGTGTTTTTGGTTTGGAAATGGCTTCATTTGGTTTATGTGATACGAGAAGAATGTGTTGCCACTTATAAGTGACTTTAATTGATGAATTTGTGCAACCTCTAGTACTGACAACAATCTACCGCTTTTTCTGGATTCTTATTGTTTATTATGGAAAATTTGTCACATAATCACACAAGACTCTATCATATAAGGCTCTCTATGCATTTTAACGCAGACTATATTTCTATTTATTTGATTTTTTATTTTCTCAAAACATTTATGTGTGCAGTTTGTTTCAAGTTATATGACCCGCGGCGCAGATCAGGCTACACACATCTCCACACCTGAGAGCATGTTTGATCTTGTCCCTTTCGACGCGCAAGGAGTCGACTTCTTTGCGTACGAGGTCAAGGTCACTCCGCAGGTTGCCTGCATGCTCCACAAGACGCGTCCTTTCCCCCTCACTCTCCTCAAACCGCTTGTTCATTCCCTCAAAACGGCCTCGCAGGCTGGAGAGCTTCAGCCTCAATGCCTGCACCTAAAGGCCACTTCCAAATTAGCTTTCCACTCTATTAACAGTCAATTTGGGAGGAGGTGAAAGGGCACGACTCACCTGCGTTGCACGCCGATTGAGGGCTGACTGAACCGCACTCACCGTGGTCGCGGCCAATTTGAGGGGAGGTGCAATGGACGGCGATCTCGGTAAGGCGAAGAGAAGCTGAGGTGAATGGTGCTCACTCGACGGAGAGGTGGACCTTGGACGCCTGGAGCGTGGTGTGACGAGGACACCGGCCTCGTCTTCTACCCAATCACCGGTCTCCATTTGATGTTGGAAGCTCACCATGAAAGGCTCCTGCGCCTCATCGACGTCGGCATTCGCTGTATCCGCAAGGACGGTCTGGGCAGCGTATGGTGTTGGGAGCATATTTTTTACGCAGACGGTACCGACTAGTTTAGTACTGGTACTGCTTGTAGTACACTGAACCAAGATCTAATGGCTGCTTACACAGAAGTGGAACTGACTCCAAGAAAAGTAAAAGCAAGTTACTAATTTTATTTGCATACATGGTAGTAGTTTACATTAAATACCTCCAACAAATTGGAGGGACCTAAGAATTGATGATTTTATGAATGGTGAAATTAATAGGCTTTCTTTACTACAATAACACATTTCGGTTAGGAGGTAACTCAAACAGAGCTGTCTGATTTTTAAATCCAAATATTTTGAATTTGTGACAGTTTCCTCTCCATCACTTGACTTTAGAAAACTTAACATTTACAAGAAAATTGATATTTTGCCTAGGAATTTATGTTTTCTAACAAGTGTACTTTAAGGATAAAGATCTTATTCATGACATTTCTGTAAAGTGTATCAAATTGCCCAGATATTTTGCTATGGCTAGTAGATAAAGTCTTCGCGAGCATATTAAAAAATGGGACTCTAAAAGGATTGCACTGAAAACCTGCTGTAGATTTTACATTCTAAGAGTGCTGGAATATTTACTTGCTCTCGATCTAAATACGGAAGTGTTCAAACAAAAAAAATTAACTAAAACAATGGCTCAACGTGAAAGGGCCTTGAATGGAAGAAAATCTGCCAAGAATTTATGTACCTGAGCAATTTGAGAAAGCGCCTGATGCATTGCACGTGTTTGCTCAATTAGACGTTTTGTCACCGCTACTGGATCCTCCCCAGCCGGCTCTCCTTCCGCATCCGAATGCTTCGGAGAAGGCAGTGATGCTCGAAGTCTTTGCAATGTGTTTAAGACACGATCCTTGTCTGCAACCTGTTTAATTGGTAAATACTTAGCCTGGCATTCATTCCAACCAATCTAGATTAATAAGGGTCTCAATCGGTAACCTGAAAACGTATTGGGTGCACTATTGGGAAAGGATACTTACTTCGGCCATAAGCTCTTGGACACGTCTGTTGAGTTGCATGATCTGATCCTCGGCTTCCACCAATCGGGCTTGGCTACGTTCCAAAGACTCGGCCAGTGATTGGCTACGCGCTTTCGCGTCCGCCTCCTCAGCCATTAGCTGCCGTCGACTCTTGGCCAGTGCGTCGGCCGATTCCAATTCAGCGGCTTTGAGGTTATTGCCCAATGCGGAGCAAGCTGATTGCAGTGATTGACCCGTTCGCATTATCTCGCTGCTCATCTGTAATAAACAACTGCTTATTGGGATTTGATAAATAAACCATTGTGAAGTTCGCCAACGTTCTGTGTGCTTAAATCACTAAAAATATATAAATAATCAACCTTAGCACGAATTCCCAAAAAGGAGTTTGGTTTCAGTTAGTTTTGGCAATTGGTGCATCTCTGCTAATAATTTAAGTCCACGTTTTGCATGGGATTTTGTTCTCACAATTATAGGCTGTAAGATATTGTGAGCCTGCTCACATGTATTCCACTTAAAATGTGTAAGGAGAGAACCTTACTGCATAATTATTCCACCTATTTTTGTTTTCTAATAAGTGAGGGAACAAATTTAAATTAGCTAGTAAATTTTGGATCGTGTAAATGGGACAATTTTTTCCAGTCAAATTGAGAGTTCCATCTATGTATATCGGTAAAGCACGTGAAGATCAAACCTTCGCTGTTATTGGCAAATACGGTATTTTGCTGCAGGGCTTGTTTACCCGTTAAGAAATAGCGAAAGGCCGTTGCCTTACCTTTAACCATTTTCAGCCATAAATCAAGAGTTTCACTCAAGGAGTTAATGCACGCTTTTGTTTCCTTCTAAACCCACAAACGTGCTTATTTTTCTGAAAATTCTTTGAAAAGACATAACCTGGAATACACTTCATCAGTAAATTCATAAGCCTAGAAGTGAATATAGAATTTGTAGAATTAACTTTGCTTAGTAGAACTCGCAACGCAGCAGCGATGTTTGTGCCTTTGTTGGCGCAAAGGCTTTGCGTTGATGCAATTCGGATCTGATTTTTTTAGCGCAACCATGTCAAATGAACTGACATTCCGAATATCTAGCGCCAGTGTGTGGTAGTCAGGCCAATAAAGACTAGCCTTTGGCAACTGAGTTACAATCGCAATGCTAGAACGTAGTGCCAAGAATGTGAAAATAGGCTTTAATTATTACGAAGAAATGTATTCAAAAAGAAATTACCTTTGTATTATGAGTGAAATTAGATAAAGGTGCGTCATTTACTGAACGATCTCCCTTCTATATGGATTACAAGTAAATTCGCAGAAAAATCAACCAACGAAAAGTGTAATAATCAGAGGAATTTGTTTTAGAGCTAGCTTTACGTCAAAGCGAAGATGAACCGCGTTTTGGATGCACATAAATCGAAAACTTCGGTACACCATCATACACAAACAGTGATGCAGAATTCGCAGCTGAAATCAGTTAATTAAAATGGGGGCAGTCGAATCACATGCAAATGGGTACATGAAAATGTCCGTATTGCTGAGATTACTAGTGACCCCCAGGTTTAAAGAAGAAGAAGAAAGGAAGGAGTGAGAGGAGGGAGTGGAGAGGAAGGAGCTCACCTGTGTGAAGTCACGAGCGGTGTGGTGGCGCAGCTCGGCGAAGGCACGTCGCAATCCAACCACCTCACGCCACAGCGCCAGCAGGCGATTGTGCTCCGTTGCGAAGTACTCGTTGAACGCTGTCTCCTCGTTTTGCCAGTCGACCTCACGTTTCTCCAACTGCTGTGTGGCCTGACGCCAAGCCTGAGTCAACTGCGCGACGTCCCTACTCAGACCCTTTGCGAATAAACATGGCTTACATCAATGTCACTACTACGCAACCCACTGTTTTAAAAGGTGTTTCACACTAGTTTACTTATACGATAAGCATGAATAAAAGAGTCCAGTCTATGCACTTAAGGATGGAAATTGGATGAGATTCAACATTGGTCTGACAATTAATGCTACCACGTGTATACAATTTTACAGTATTAATATATATTTTTCGAGTTTACACACGCTCTAGGATCACCACAGAAATAGTTATTCCTCACAATCTTATTTATTTTCAGTTTCAAGTATTAAACCAGAAGTGCTTTTATATCAGCTAACATGCTCTTAACTGCACAGCATATTTGTTTCCTAAAACTAACAATTTATGTCAAAAAGTTGCTTTGAGGCAGTTTTTTGTAAAATTAAGGCACAAAATTATAAAATTGTTTCTTAAATCATGTTAAAGGGGCTTTTATAAATATAACAAAACCTTTTGTCCCTTCTATAATTTAACTGCACCGAGAACTGTTTGATGAAACCTCGGACTGAAAGCCATACCTGATTTGCTGCAGCGGCCTCCTCCAGTTGATCCTGCAGGACCTCATTCGCACGTGAAAATTCAGCCGATCTGCACAAAATGCAGCGTTTAGCTCGTGTTACATCACTTGGTAGCCAGAAAAAATACACACTTATTCCGTTCCGCCTCTAGCGTGCTGGTAAGATTTTCCAGTTCTGCAATCAAGCTTTCCTCACGCATCTTAGCCATACTTTCACGTGCATCCAAGCGGCTGTCATGTTCCATTTCCTTGGATTGTAACTAAGGCAATTCAAAACATGAGTGTTTTACTACTCAATTTAACTCAGTAGGGGACAATCAAGTATGAATCAAAGCAAGTATACCTTCTTTGCGTTCTTTTGAACCTCCAGCTTGAGATCTTCCACCTCCATCTCCAAATCAGTATTCTTGCGCTTGTATTGTGCCAACTAGAATGCAAAAGTTTAATTAGCGTTTCACATTTAGAAACTTAAATTTGGTTCAAATTAGAATCAAAATTGCCAATACGCCAAACTCCCGGGAGGCTCAATTTTTCTACTGATAGGCTCTCACTCAAAGAGAGTAGTGATAAATTTAAAGAAGGAAAGAAGCCAATCAAATCTGGTGATTCAGCGGCGCTGGGAACGCCCAAGACAGGTAGGCGAAATTGGGCGTTGCAACAACTTCTCACGCCCCCCATCTTGAATATTTCAGCAGGATTTCGTGATGCATGAACATGCACGACACTGACCGCGTTTGACATCATTGATTAGGCATCGTCACCTTACGGGCATAGGAGGATGTTTATTGGTCTGAGCATGATCCAAAGGTATTAAAATTGTTGGCACAATTTGGTTACGATGGCTTACTTTGTTGATTGATCAATCAGGGGTCATTAATAATAAGCCTTTTACGTAGTTTAATTAGAAACAAATAGAAGTTTGGATTTTGAAGTGGAATGTTTAAGTGAACTAGGCAAATATAGCTCTCATCCAAGCCTCGCTATCTAACGTGTGGTCGTATTGCATTTACTACCAACTTCGCAACCAGTATGCTTCATCCAAATGCATAAATGTGTTTTCTTGCTGCTCAGGGATGTGGTAAAATCACGCCGTTAAAATAAATTTGCCAGACATGTGCATTCAGATCGCAAATCAAATAGCAGCGTAAGTAACAGCAGATTATCCATAAGCTTGAATAATGGAGATTTCCTAAGGGCCGATCCATGAAATATTCGCAAAATGCGCAACCATTTTATAGGAACCGCTTTATACAAGATATACGCTTTCTTTAAAATTTTATAATGGTTGCAAATAATAATAATATAATAATAATAAGACGACCTCGTCACTTTGCGTAGACTTTATTTGGCAACGACAAACAGAATAGAACAATTCACCTGCCCCTGAAGGGTTTGAATTAGTTTTTGATGACGCTGATTGCCCTCCTGCAAACTTGAAACTTTTCGTTTGTTCTCCAACAGTTCGGCTTCAAGAAGTTGTATTCGAGTCCTTGTCGGAGAGTTCATGCTTAGAACTGGAGACACTTCTGACCCTCGACTTGCCGGTGGTAAATCCACACCCTCCGACTACAACAAAGATGAAGTCTCGCGAGGATTACAGTTGCACAAATGAAGTTTACTCGGCCTTGACCATCGGACTGACTACTGGAATTTGTTGGTCAAGTGTGGATAGCTAGTGGTTTTATGGTTGAAATGAATTGATTTTCGCGTGGATTGTTATGTCTACCATAAGTTGTGCCCTTGAGGAAGGGGTAATTCCATTTGATGGCTGCTGCACGATGCGTTCACCTCACCTTCGGGGGCAAAGCCCGCTAAGTCGAGGGTGTTTGTGAATGCGCAATCATTCAGGAAATGTTCTCCATGCGACCACGCCTCTAATGAGGACTATGTCCTTTCCCGGAAACCGCCACCATTTAGGAGATGTTTAAAAACCTGCATGTGTGTATGCAAAAGCACATAGTTCTCCGAAAGGGTGGAATCTGCCCTACATTTTTCTACTTAACTCTGCCATCGAGTGTTAGAGATCCACAAGACTAGCTGAAACATTTTTCCCTTCTCGTGAAAGAAATTCAAGTTGTTCATCTTTGTTGTCACGTTATTTTCATCTATTTAGTAATAAACACACCGACATATTATAAACAAATGGCTTTGAGGAGTTTCGACTTTTTCTTCAATGACAAGGCTAGTGAACTCCACTAAGCCGGTTTAATATTCATAAATTACCCTGTTAGTAGGTCAGATAAAAGCAGGAAAAGAGAAAACCTGACCAATTTTCTCTAAGAGTTGTTGCGACTCTTTTCAAACTGATAACCATTATAGAAGAAATTTACATTATATGTGATTGCATATTAATCTATTTGCTAATATGCGGTCTTTTACTGCATGCTAGATGAGATGAGTTTACACCTCATTATGCACGGTTTATTTCTCACTCATCTTTCCTAGTGCCCTCCACCAAAACTGCTCATTTATGCTTTTGACGAATTTACAATCAAAATAAACCTGGTTCACTTTATCGCTGTACTATCCTTTTAGCTTATGAAGTTTTTGAAAATGATCTAACAAAAGTAACCCTTGCGGTCTTATCTTGTCTATTTAGACTCGGGACTCACGAGAAATCGCAAAAATCTTTTTTCAAATTTAAATTAGATGGGTACGTCATTTCCGAAAATGATTAATGAGAAGGATTGCCCGACTTTATTTAGTAATTCTTAACTCGATTTGTCTTTTAAAGCTTGAATGCATGCATTTCGAAGTTCCACTACCTTCCATTTCAAAAGAAATGCAGTAAATTAGATGCCTTGGCCATAATTTTAGCTTAATTGCAAAAACTACATTCTAGATGAGAATGCTGCCAACTCGAATAAAAGAATTCCGTTTTTACTATGGCACATACTTGCATGCACATATGTAACCAAAAAATTTATTCAAAATGCCTTATCATGGCTCCTTCTTAACCAAATATCAAAACCTGGGCTAAAATTTGATCATTCCGCTTTTAAGAACAATGATCTTTCAAAAATTTTGTTTTACAAGTAACCAGCCTTTGAATGAAATTTGTCGCGACAAATCGCAGTCATTATTAGATCGTACTGTATGTATACTTTACTTTCATCAAGCCTAGGTTAAGTATTTTGCGTGTTTAAAAAATTGCTTGAACTTTGTTTAAAATCTGTAAACCTCTATGACTGTGTGAACTTGCCAATTTCCTAAAATTAGTTGTTAACACAATGCACCCTCAAAAAGAATTTATGTATGATGCATGGGGGTGATGGTTATTAAAACCTCCCATCAGCTAAGTAATCTTATTCAATTGAAAGACTATATTCAAAGTTTACTTGATAAAACACAAAACTATGTTTGCCTGCCAACCCGCTTAAATTACAGATTCTTTCCAGAGTGATAGTTTTATTACTAGCATGCACTCACCAGCTATCGCAACTTTAATTTATTTGAAGTGGCTATCATTAACATCAATATTAAATTTTATTTCGTACCAATTCAACACGCAGCATTTCACGTTGTAGTCGTTGAGACTCCGCCAGAAGACTTAAAGGCTCAGGGTTCTCAGATCGGAACTTGGCACGGCTGTCAGTAAATTTCATATTTTGAGTTGTAAGTTCTGCAAGTGCAGCAGTGTCCCCTGAATCATCCCCCGGAGTTGGTGTTTGATGTGGTGTGCTACTGCTTGTCTCACTAGCAGACATCGTTCAAAATAAGGATACGCATATAAAGCTCTAAAATATCAGAAACACTTCGTGAACCAAAATTATTCTGTACCATACATAAGTATCAAGTAATTTGGAAGCAAAAGCATGTAAAAACAGAACCTAAATTACAAGAAAGGTATTGAAACCTTTGCAAAGTGCAAATCCCCAATTTGTTGCGCAAAATAGTCCTACTAATAGATCGAATAAAGGGAAATTTTTGGTCGTACATGCGTGAAAACCAGACAGTAGTCTTCAACATCAACCGCCAGGCTAAGATTTTTTACAAAAAAGGCAAAAGGGTACAGCTAAAAGAGACGCTTTAGGAGATAATTATCAGGTAGTGTAATGAATAGCTTTACTGTTTCATATATGCGGGTGTGTACAGTTGAGCGTCCACTACTTAATGCTGGAAAGTTAAAACAAATCAAAAATTAGACCAAAAGGCACTCACAAGGACTCTTACAAAAAAAAAATTATTAACGTTTTACAATTATTAGTGGATAATGATGCCTTCCGATATTTTGAACAATTTTGTTAGCACAAGAATGCGGAGGCAAATGTGCTAGTTTAATTACTTAGTTGTTATTAAATCTTGTGCGCCTACCCCCATCTCACATCCATTTATTAGCTTTGGACTACACAGCCAGCCAAAGCTCCCTGGCTTCGCACCCCTAATCGCGGGGAGGGACTCACGGCCATCCCCCCCCCCAGCTCCCAGTATTCTTTGAACACCCCGGTTGATTTAATTTTAACATTTATAAGAGGGCAATAGTCGGGAGAAAAAGTACAAGGTTTGGGAAGGGGAGGAGCCGCGACTGCTCCTAGGCACGGGAAGCGACAATCCCACCGCCGAACCCGAATTACGAACTTGCCTATTCCCTAAAGGGTGTATTAAAACAACATAAGTATTGCGAATTATTATCTGGATTTTAACACTCTATATTAGCATCGCAAAGTGTTTGTTTTCAAGAAATAAACATTGTATTTATTATTTAAGTTAAGGTGGTCAGGAAGATGAGATATTAATAAAGAACCTCGTAGCCGAAAATTTTAACACAGAAATTCAGTTACATCACCAGGCAAAAGTATAACCTAAAAATTAACGGAACTTGTATAGCAAAGAAGCAGTTATAAAACAATTATTTTCCGTATCATGTATGGCCGAATAAATTGTGTTAATATTTATAGCTCTAGACCATTTCTGTGATGATGTTAAAGGCTCTTGTTTTACCTTTATATGTTTAGCTCAAAAAACACCTTGATTAACGCCTTTTAATGCTTAAATCTTCTTCATGCACACTTAGGTCGCCTTATGTGTTTAACTAAACTGTTTGACTTGCACCCACATATTGCATCCAATCGAAGTTTAATACGTCTCTGGTAAATTGTGACGTTTAGTATTAGCGTCTTTTACTGTTAGTTGAAACTGGTTTTCCACTGCATCAGCGATTGATTTGCAGTTAGGTTTACTTTTTGTCCCTAAAGATATATTATGCTGTAACCAGTTCTGTCAACTGCATAGGGTTGTTTTCCTGTAAACGTTGTCTATTACCGTGGGCATTTCGTCTGCTGATTTATCACTCTGGCTTATTTTTTTAAGGTCGTGTATTGGATTTTGTAGTCTAAGTTTTTAGCTTGATTCGTGCATACATTTCTCAATGTTTTCCACCATCTTTACTAGGTTGGCAGTTTTGTGAGAACTATATAGTTTGCTTGTGTCCCTAGTTTATTCGTTAATATCAAGATTGTACCTTGAAAACGGATGTACCAAATTAACCGTCTTGTAGTAGTTTTAAGTATTAGCAGAATTAAAGTGATTTTGCATTTGTATAGTGATGCAGCGCATATTTGTAAACCTCTGTCTTTACTTATCTCTAGTTTACCGTCCAAATGAGCAGTTCTAGTCGATTTACAACGCTTGAGCGGTCTCTTAACACCCTTGGAGTTGATGTTGTTGTTACCGGTGCCTCCAGCTCTGGGTCTAAAAGGAAAGGGAATAAAAAACGCTCCAAGAAGGCGAAGGCCGTCGTCATCGCTACTTCTGAGGATAGTGCGGCAGTTGCAGCTGTCGAAATGAACGATGAAGGATGGATAGAGGTGGCATCCAAAAGGTCCAAGTCCAACTCCTCTCCGAGGGATGACGAGGCTGCCATTCCTTCTGCCGTTGCTATCACTCCCACTCCACCCTCTTGTCAACTTGTGCAGCTGCCGGAGTGCAATAAATCGGCATCTAAGAAGAAGCGTCGAAGATCTGGTAGGCTGATAACCATGCGTCTCTTTCTCTTAGCAGTGACGTTGTTTTTGTTAACGTCATTTTTTTAACTTCCTTAGACAAGACCAAAGTCTCTGAATCTTCCTTTAAAGCATCGGAAGCAGGTCCGATTCCATCGCCTACACCACAGGCGTTGGTGCCGAATGATCTCCTACAGGACGCACCGCAACTCTCCGAACCAGCGTCGCCTCAACATTCGCCTCCTACGACTCAGGGGAGTCATGAGAAAGCTGATGCTCTTCTCTATGCTTATGAATTGGAGTCCATTGTCTCCGAGGTGCTCGGCAAGGAGGCCGTCATCAAGGCTCGCACCGCCTTTCCCACTCTCACATTTTCGCAACCACCTCCTATCACCACCGCTCCTAGTGATCTCAAAAGGGTGCGTCTCTCTCCTGTCATTCGCGCAGTTCTACTATCTCTTATAATCAGATATTGAAATGCTTTTGAAGTGGGTTTTTCCATGGGCTTAGATTAGAGCCATAATCTTTATCCTTATCATTCCTTTCAGCCTTAACAG
>NW_020170520.1:93442-115337 GCF_000524195.1 Echinococcus granulosus | reverse complement strand
TCAAATGCAAAATATTTACGCGGAATTTTCCATGAATTCGTCTTTTTTATGGGGTTTATGGTAATTAGTCGATTGCGCTCTCTCATTGATTTAGTTCATTAGTTGTTCCTCAAGACTCAGCACACTTTCATACTCTAACAGCTTTTACTTATTCGGTTGCATTGCTACTTTTTTTCATTTTAGCAGATCTCTTCTTGTCTTTTTATTCTTTTTATTTTCTTAAACTGGAATGCGTTTTTGTCCTCATTTATATTTCCTACATCGATTTTTGGATTCTGATTTTCCATGCAGGTAAAATCCAAGTCTGCGCCTCCTCGCGTGTTAAGTTTTATTGCTATTGCTGTCCTTTCATAGTCTACTTAGTCGTTGTATCTCGTTTGGTAATGTGTCCCAAGGGTTCGTTTTTCTTCTCAACTCATTTTTGTGGTAGAAAATGCCGTGCCAAATCAATTTAGGTACTGTATATTGGATGTATTTGCCTGAAAAGCTTGTGCCCTTTAAGGTGGAAAGAAGAATCGCTTCATTAATGTTTTTCATCTCCTTCATAGGCCATCCCCTTATCAGATTTTATTCAAATGAAAGCTCATCTCTGCGCAAAAGAAGCCGAATGCCAAGTGAGCTCCTGTTAATCCTTGTGTGCCTATTTAGTGATTTTTATTAATGATGTCTCCTTTCCAGTGGGTCTTTGTGTGTTTGTGTATAAGACAGTTGAACTTAAGCACCGCTTTAATTCGTGGAAAATTTTGCTAGTGCTTTCATGTGAGTTCAAATGACTTATCATTCTGGCTCTCATTATGCATGCGTGCGTGTACGCTGGCACTCATGCATTCTCAAGAATTGGGTTTTATTTTGAAGCAAAGGGGTGGGCACTCATATTGGACATTTCGGATGTAACCCCTCCGCACCCGCACGAAACCGATGCTTCATGTACCATTCCCCGGACAGAAGTAAACCAAATTTATTGTATCATTTGGGTGAAAGTTAACATTACAATTTCATATGTCTGGAATTTTAGAGGCGATTGGTTTTCATTGTGTAGTGCAAAAGAGAGAACGTTTTTTTTACTTATAATTAGAGAAGTCAATTTCTTAGCGGTAAAGTCAGCTCTATGGAGGCAAGGTGAATCACTTACTGCTTACATTATATGTACTAAATTACTGGTTTGGGGAATCGTCTTTTTGTTCTTAATGTTGTATTTTGCTCTCCACACCCCTTTTATGGTTTCACTGTGAGTGGGGGTTTTGTTTTAAAGACTGGATTCCGGTTTGATTTCCTCCCTACTTGGTGCCTAAATCTTTTTACAGGTTTTGCGTGAAGAGGTTGTTCGATTGTCCACGCAAGTAAAGAGCGAACCTCAAGTTTCGCCTTCCACAACCACTGAAGCATCGCAAAAGTGAGTATACGTTGCGATAAAGTTGGCAACAGTCTGTCTCCTTCATGCTAACGCGTCCCCTTCCCACCCACCCATGCTTACATGCATAATTCAGGGTGTCTTCCGAAAAACCAAAACAGCAACAGATGAGACGACTCTTACCCATGGCCTCGAAGGAAGTGCAGTGTGAGATCCAAGCCTCGACGCCTCCAGAGGTAGAACCCTCGGCGCAGCCATCCCCATCTTCCAATTCCACGGAGGCTAAGGTGATCTTATCTCTGCAGGTTGAGATCGCTCGTCTTGCTCAGGAGAACACCCTCCTCACTCAACGCCAGACGGTGGGTCACCTCGGTGTTACAATCCTTTTACTCTCTTCAGCTGCTTTTGTGTAGTAGTTGTTCATTATGAATACAAAGTGGGATATTCCCTAAGGCAGGAAGGGCTTTGGAGCGTTTCATCTATATTGATAGCCGCTTTGCCAAACTTGAAGTGGGTCATCATCACTACAAACGCATCGTCCCCTCGCCTTATTACCGCACGGGATGCGCGTGTTAAGTGGGGCGGGTGTTTTTGCGCATGCGTGTGTGCTACGGGCGAGAGGGGTGGACCGACCATTCCTTCTCTCTACGCATGCCGCGCACAAACACGTTTGTGTTGCTGACCCAGATACTTCAGCCAAGTGCCTGGCATAGGTGTGCCTTCTAATGTAGGTGTGCTGTTTGGCCGAATCTCGGAGATACCTTGTCCAAAAACAAGCTCAGTCAATAATTCTGTGCTACCCTGTTGTCATAGGTAGGCGCATGTCGTCAGCCGACTTGGGGACTCTTGCACTTGTAGGTGCCGTTTTACTTCGCTGCTTTAGATTTAGTCCTAGTCACCTAAAGGATAAATGCTGAGACTCAGTATTGCAGCGCAATTGCCAGTCTCCTGGCGCTCCATGCTGATGATGCTGTGCCTTGCGTTCTCTTGTGCATCCGGCGGTACGTCGACGAACCACATGAAGTCAACGCGACCTCATCTAAGGCACGTTTGAACGTGCATGTACCTAGAGTCCTCGCACGTTTGTAGGTGTGAATGACAAAAATTCCATCCTTACTACGTGCAAAATCCGGTTTGTATCATCCATTACTTGTGACTTTAGCGAGACGCAGCTGCTTCTTGGGTTCACACACAGTCGAAATTTGTTTTCATTATGGTGGCGCTCTTTTGTTTACACTCCGTCTCCTCCTCCACCCTCCTCTCTCTGTGCATTGTTTATGCATCAGCATGTTTCGTCGATGACTATTATGCGATGACACAGAGTGACCAACGCTGTTATTTAAATTCTGTGATGGTCATTCTATTTTCTAATCCGTTTGTTTGTGATATATGTGTCCCGGTTGAATTGTCCAGGGTATTAACCCATTTCTTCGTCGGATTAGAACCTAGAAGGGCGCCTCGAGAATAGCAAGCGTCAGAATTCAAAGTTACAGTCTGAAATGCGTAAAGCAGCCTCCGTTGCATCCAAGGAGGCGGAAGCCGCAGTCCGCCAGCAAATGGGTGAGGTGGTCAAAAAATTACAAGTGGAGGTAACAGACAAGGAAGAACTCCTCTCCACCAAGACTGCTCAACTTGAAGTGAGTTGTGACCATGGCAAGGCACACTTTGTCACATGAGTACACATAATCTTCATAGCGTTTCCTTCTGGTTAATGTACTTATCTTTGGTCATTTTTCAGTTAGCAGAGCAGACAAAGGATGAAGCCCTTCGAAATTTGCATGACCTTCAAAAGGAACACAGCGAGCTTATGGAGGCTAAACGGGTGAGTGCGAAATTAATCTATCATAATTAAGTGAACCCGCTTATACATTTTGTTTGTCTGCTTTTCCCCCACCCAGACTGAGGAGCTTCATCTCGCAGACACCATGAAGATGTTAGAAAATATGCAGAAGGAGAGGGATGATGCAAAGAGAGAACAAACTGCTTCTACTCACAATCTTAATGTAGTTAGATCATCCATGGAGGCGGAGGTCAACGGCCTTCGACAGCAGTTGGTGGAAACAGAGGCATGTTCGCCCTTTTTCCTCTTTTATGCTTGTCTTTTTCGCCTGTTCCGACCCATGGTTTCCTCGATTCTCCCTGGTAGGCTCATTTGAAAGCTTCGTTGGATCAGTCGACCCGCCTGAAAGAAGAACTTGCTTCTGCTCAATCGGAACTAGCTACCACGAAGAAGGTGATGGCCGAGGTAACAGAGAAGAATGACTGCGCGGTATCTGACGAGACAGAGGTATGCTCACTTTCATTCTTGTGTTTATATACCTTCCTCAAACATTTCTATCGCCGTCGCCTTTGTCGATTGTCTTGCACAGGCTCAGTTGAAAGCTGCGTTGGATCAGTGCGCACTTCTCAAGGAAGAGCTAGCTTCCACTCAGGATGAGCTGGCTGCTGCCAAAGTGGCAATGACTGAGCTGACAGAAAAGCATGTCCACGAGGTGTCTACATTGAAGGCGCACGCAGAAGAACTCGTTGCGAAGACCGAAGAATCCTTGAAGTGCCCGGCTCCTGCTGAAATGAAGTCTTCTACACCGGAGGAGGTCTGCGGTGAATGTGCGCATCTTTCGGCAGAGGTGGTCCGCTATCAGGAGATCATCGCTTCGACCGAGGATGCGTTGTCTCACCTTCAGCGCTCCATCGGAAAAGAAGAGGAGCGCTGGCGACTTGCCCTTCGAAACTGTTGCGATGAGAACACGCAGGCAAGTCTGAGCGACTTGCTTTCTCCATCTTCCCAGTTACCTAGACTGCTTGCACTCACTGTTCTGTATTTCTTTTTTGCCACTTCAGCTTAAAGCCAGACTCTGTCAGCTGGCCTCGCAGTCGGAGGGTGATGAGGTGAGGCGTTCGTTGCATTAATGTCCTTCCGTTTTATCTTCGCCCATTCAGTAACTTTTTACGACTCTTTATATCTGGTCAGGCCGTCATCGGGAACAAGAAGAGTCTGGATAGCACAATCGTATTTCCAAAGGTAGTCTTTAATTCTTTTTCTGCTGTTTAGGCACTCAATGCTGTATTTATGAATTTTTTGCTAACTTTATCGAAGCCTAGAACTGATTTGTGGTTATGAATGTCTGGTAGTCGAAATTAACTCTATACCAGAAAGGTTATTTACTTGCTATTTTAAATTTTCTGCTTGTTTTGGGAATTTGGCTCTGAGTACATGACTTTGAGGCCATAAAAGGCGTGTTTCCTCCAATTTATCAGGTGATTGAAAATGGGACCAATTCCAGCAATGGACGCGACTTCTCTCCATCAATTGTGGAGAATGGTGGACTCGACCAGGATGTCAATACTTAGACCTTTTCGCAACATTATTCTTTCATCCCCTTATTCTTTCGAGCTTTCCTCTATCAAAATAACCCCAGTTCTCCATGTAAATAGCACCGGATGTTTGGACCGAATTTTCTGTGTGCGTACGTGGACTGAAGAAATACGACACCTCCCATCTTATTTCCTTTCTCTTGATATTCCTCCCATTATATCACAATTCCTGAATTACGTTTAAAGGTGAAATTAACTGTGTTTTTTAACTGCCCTGGAATGGTGTTTTTTGATGTGGAGCTTGTGTGCTGCCTAGTTCAGCGCTCTCACCTTGTGTGGACACCGCGTTTTCTATCCGATTCGTGGATGTGACATTGTTACTACATACTTCGTGTTGGTTGAGCTTGTCCTAATCGGGCTTTTGGTTAGACGTGATGAAACGCTGTTTTCAGCAGCCTGACAGCACTAATCGGTTCGTCGTCATCCAACGAGGGGGTGGTAGAGTCGTGATTGTTTTTTGTGTCCTCGGAAAGTATTAGCCGTCGCTTAATCCAAGATTGTGCTACATGGCTTTACTGTTAGGTCATGATTGAAGAATTTTTTCTCTAAAACTGGTCACACAGTGTGCCTGTGGAATTTGATCAGATGTTAGTCTGTGAGAATGTTTCCGATTCAAACCCATTGTGGTGCTAGATGTGGAAGCTGGGCCTTCGCTAGCCCATTAGCCCAGCGCCTATTCCAAGCAGCATCGCAGAGTTGGCAAGGGAATAGATGTATTAACGCAATCCAGTAGAAATACACACGCCGGATGTGTGTGTTTACAGATGTGACCTACTTTGTGTATATGGAGGCTTTTTAACAAAGCCAGTCTCCGCTACTGACGCTTGTTTGCGCGAGGTGCACGCTGCTTCTTGTGACCCTCGGACCAATGGTGAAGCTGCTTTTGTGGTTGAATTGATCGCGTGCATGCACCGGTGCGCTGCTGACGTCGACGGCGTATCGTCTTCTTCCACCTCCGTGCTTCTTCTTCCCTCATCAGTTTCACTTTTGGCAAAAACTGTTGCTCCCATCACTTTTGCAAAAATAATCTGCCAATTTTTGCATTTCAAAAGGTGTGAGTGAATAATTGAAATGTCGCTTTCATCAAACGTTTACTGGCACATTACCTCCCTCGTCATGTAGTTGTAAGGTTACTTCGGTGTGAATGAGGACGTTTTTTAGTGTCAGCTAAACCCGAATGGAGATGCAAACGGTCCCTACAACGCAACACTCACGCCTATTGTCATTTTACCGGTAATAAGGCTCCATCCCGGTGTCAGTACACCCACACTAGCTAGTTCAAAGTTGCATTGGAATGCTCAACAAATCATGCTTCATTGTGGTTTCAACTTAACAGCGGCAAAAACTGCACGTTTGTGCCCTCTTTTAAGTGTTTCCATGCCAGTGGCAATTGATTCACCCTTACACACGGGTTCATTTTGCTTTTATGGGAATAGCAACCAAAAGGGACATCATAAATTGTTTGGGCACGCAGTAAAAAATTAGTAATTGAAGACTCTTTCGGAGGATGAGTGGGATTCGTCCCCTTTAAAGAACTTTTAAGGTCTCTATTCACTCGGGGCTCTGAGTTGGAATATGTGTTGCACCACCGGTGAAATCGGCCGGTTGGTTGAATTTCTCATGGGGATCGCTGAGACCATGCCATGCAGTCTTGCGAATGGATCACTGACAATACTCGACTTCCATTACCCGCTGCATCTTTGGTCTATTTAATCTTCAGGCTTTTTTATTTTGGTGCTGTTAAGTTTTATCACCCTGAGGTTAGTTTTGAATGCATCTATTGGAGCACATTTCTGCTCGGGTAGACTTGAAACCTTAAAACTATACAAGGGGAGATCTAGTCGTCAATGGGATTGCTTTTAGTTCCCTGGTTTGATTAAGTACACTTTCAGGTAACATTTATTCCTCATTAGGATAAATTGTCTCCTCCATTGTGCTCAGGGGGGATGAATGCTTGGCCCAAACACTGACCTTAATGTTGTCCTCCCCCCCCCCCCCCCACTGAAACTAGGTTCCCAATCGACACCTCTTTTGGAAGACAGAGCATCCTCCTCTAAACGCATGACCGTTCGTGGATTTCTTATTGAATGCTCAATTGCAACTTTTCATTTAAAGGATAAAAAACAACTTAATTGTCTCGTGCGCTATCAAAAACCAGGTAATGTAAATTACAACCCACTTTTTAAACAATTTAATAGATAATTATTGCTACATAGAGTAGGAACCTTATTCACAATCAAAACGGTAAATGGCATTTACAATCCAAGATTGTAAATTTTGTTGAATTTGGAACCACTTACCTTCTTGCTTTAAGGTTTTTAAGCACCCTTAACCCACTGCAATGAAACTGCTGCGGCACCGAATGGTGAAGTAGTGATCCCAACTTTACCCTTTTTGTACCAGTGTATCTCCTCAAAACTTCGCTGAAGCCGAAAGAATGCATAATGTGTGTAGTTGCACTGGAGAAGGCTTTGGGGTTCACTGGCCTGGTCCGGGGGCCAGGTCACTAACAGGGGTATAATGATGGCGGCTTTAAGTGCCCGCTCAACCTCCCGTGACACCATCACAACGCAATCCGTGCTGCATGGAAAATACCCACAAACCAACCGCACCAGTCAACGAATTTGCGTGAAAGTGAGAAGACATTTGACCGCAATGTCACTAATCCCTCTTTATGTTTCAACTGAATCTGGCATTTTATCCTGTATGGTAACTGCATTGTGGGGAAGAAAGAATATGCTGGCCATCAAGCATATACATAGCTAGTCAAATGACGGGACCTAAAATATTTTTATGGCAATAAGGTTTCGTATCTATTGCTCCTTGCCACTGGATTTTTCACTTCAATGCAGTCTGGCACTATCCACCGGAGTTCATTCCATCAAGTAGAGAAGTGGAGGCGCATTCACATGATTGACATCTTTATGCAGGTACGATAGACAGCTACGTAACAATCTTTTTCAGCTGGTTAACAATCAGTGTAGCGTCTGTTGTTAATAGCTCTCCTGCAGAACACGGGACTGGAGTCCTTGCCAAAGGCGGACGTCATTTATAATCCTTCTGCTAAATTTAGTCACAGATTCTCCCAGCCGCAGAATCTGCACTTTTACGGCACGTTAAGGTTTACCATTCACCAATCACAATTAGAAAATTTGTCTTTTAGGATGGGGCTTGGGGGCTACTGACATGGCTTGGAGGCCAGGCCCACGGAAGATGTGCAATGGCGGAACTGTGCATGGCTCATTACCGAAGCGCAGATTTATGCAAACAATCGAAGTACTATGCTTGTGCTTTAAAATTCGTAGATAGAAATTCATCACCCGTGTATAACATATCATTGAGTGTCTCACTGAGAGGTCCAAAGTTTACTTTTGCTATGACATCACGACTTTTCCTAGATAAAAGCAATTATCAGGAAAAAGGAAAGGCTTTCCCTTAAGGATTCTATCGAAGGAAATGGATGCAGTCGGCAAATATTTTTGGGCTAAAAGGATCTACGTTAATATATGAACGTTGTATTATTTTACTTTATACTAGGATTTTCTGGTTAATCTCCATTACAGATTCCGGTTACAACGTCTGAACTGATTGCGCTCTTACACATTGTACTCATTCTATTTAAGTATGACCACAAGCATTGAAGGTTAAACACAACCGCGTTGCAATTAGTGTGAGGGCCAAGCAACACACAATGCTCTAAGACAGGAATGGATAGGGAACCATTTGAACAATATATGTTTGCGGACCCAACAGCCTTCGTGAAATATGTCGCACCACCTAGTGGACATGAGATATCATGCTTATCTGTTGTTCCGAGCTCTTTCGTGCATCAATTTTAAAGTGTTTTCATAATTGCTGTTTCTTATTACGGGTTCAGAGGTGATCCGGGATTCTTCACGATAATACAGTACATCTATCACTTCGTTCATCTAAATATGAAATTTGCCTACGTCAGGTAGTGCTATCTACATTGGATGCAGTAAGAAGTTAACGGCTTTACATTTTTTGAACTAAGCAGGGAATTAAATGTGGCGGCCGTAGTTCCACTTGGCAGCAGAGCCCTGCCGCCAATAAATATTAGTCACAAAATCTTCCCTACCTTAACTAATACACAGTGCTCATTGTACTTAATTTAATTTACCTTTTTTTATACAGTATATATAGACAAAATTATTTTAAAGGCATGGCAATTATGTGAGGCGACGTCAAAAATATAGTTTAATAATTGGAACTACTGAACAATTTCACTGCATTTACAAATAAGGGACTTCGACCATGGTGCACAGTACTTAAAAAATACAGCAATTAGGCCAGTTATTGTTACTAACTTTACATTAAAGCATGTAGGTGTTTCATGCAATGGCAAGGTATGAGGAGCAGTGCCTAATTTCGCTGCACCCACTGGTTAGCCAAATGCCGCTTTATTTGAGGTGGTGTTTTCTTTGCACAGTTCTACGCTAGGAGTATAATGACTAAAATAAAATATGTGGGTCGCCCTTCCTTGGACTTTTATGGAAAATACCTGAGCGAAATTGCCAATAACCTATGCGACAGGGGAATCGGTCGTGTTGTTATCAAAGAGTCTGAAACAAGAATGCACAAAGAACCATGTTTTTACGTGATTAAGAAAATTGAGCCATTGATGTCAGATCCGGTGAGTTATTTTCCCCCAGTTAACTGTCAAATAGACCTTACTTGTACAATATCACTGACTTATTTCTAGTCAGGTGTGAGGTGTCGCGCTTTTGCTGAACGTGTATTTCGTGGGCACAACTTCGGTGTTGTTCCCGTTCCGAATTCCCACGAACCTGATTGGCGTCTCCTAAGCATTGAGGAGGGCGAAAAGTTGCAGGAGAGTACCATCCATGGGTCAAATCGTGCTCCATATGTACCAGTCAAATGCGTGGCTCCTATGCCGCCGGTTCTTGCAATAAAACTGCGCAATCTAGGGAAAATTCCGAAGGATATTGTTGCAGCTGCGCGTCAGGCTGTTCCTTCAACTGCAACTGCTGCTGCGCGTGAAGGAGACGGATATCTTTTGTTGACGAAAATCTTCGACAATCCCACTCTTTTTCAAGTAATTTTTCTTGTTGCAGGACTTATATTTCCACCATCTTGTCTTGTATGGTAGCTTGAACATTGTCCCAGTTATCGGATTTGCAACTTACTGACGTATTGCTTTTGACTAATAATTTTTCATCTGTCAAAACTATCCAGCCAACATAAAATGTATAGTTAGCTTTTAATGTTAAAGGAATAGCTGTGCATCTTCGTCTTCATGCAGGAATTTTTAAAACCGAACTGGCTTTGACTTTTGTTTTTAAGTAGTTATTGCTAGCTTAATTCTGCCTGGAGTTGAGAGATCATTTGTTAACGATCCACAGGAGCATCTGTCCTTCGTGCAAATCAACAAATAACATGAGCGAATGTCGTTTATTTTACGAATTATCTATGGCCGTTAGGACTTTATAGTTCCAGAATAATTTAGTGGTTGGTTCCCCTAAAAATTTGCCTTTATCTTAAGGAGAGGCTGTTGGATAAACAGCGGTGAAATTAAATAAGTTTTAAAGTAGCCTTTACTTTTAGGTCCCCATGGAACCGACAGAAGACGAGAAGCGTCGAGTCTTCCCCAGCTACCACACTCAGGTGGAGTTACCGGGGGGGCTGGTACGGAAGACAGTGGACGATGTTGCGTCCAAAGCGCGCAACGTCTACTACATTCGCCGCAGCGACACACCTGGTCTGCGGTGGCGGGTCGAGTTGGCGGACACGACCGTTGAGGACGATCTACTGCAATTGTCGCCGTCTTCTGTACCCCCACAGCCTCCTACTTCCTCTGACAGTTCTGGTAACGAAGCCGAACACTCAAAAAGTTGTAATTAACGCATTGTTTGGGAGTAGTTTTAGCTGCCAAGTTGACTGCGTTTATGTCTGTAGTCGTTGTTTTATGCTCATAACGGTTGAACTCCAGTTCTAGAAGAGCTGTGCTAAAAAGTACGTTCATTCCATGAGCCATAATTTAAACACACTGTTCTTGCGGGTAAAGTACTTGAAGTTGAAGTGACTTAAACTGGGTGTCGGTTTTTACTTATCATACAATACTCGGGGTCTCTTTGACGCTGTGTGATTGTGGTGGTTGTATGGCTGTTTTCCTTCACCCGCTAAAACCGCGATAGAGGAACCACTACAGAGTTATTTCATAATTAACAAGGGCTTATTAACTAGGGCTCAACGGGGGCATTCCTGGCAAATTGCACGGATTAAACCACCTGATGAACAACACGGTCACGTGTTTCTCCCGGCTGGAGCGCCATCATAAGTTGGAAACTTGTGTGCCGCTGAAGATTAACGGCAGACAAGACATGTGCCTTATCCGTGCGTTTTCGCAGCTGCTGGAGATTATTCAAGTTACTGACAGGGCCAATGAAGCCGCCAGGGCATCAGTATCATCTGTGTACAGACTTGTGCGGGGCAATCAGCCGAACTCCCATCTAACAAAAGCATTTACACAAATTGAAGGCTTTATGGCCTTCAGGAGTGTTCGGGTCCGGGTGTGAGTACACGCTGGAAACACTCCCATCGCAGAAATGAGCAAACTTACTTGGTGAAAATATGCTGCGACCACTAAAGCCAATTGGAGGGCACTTGGCCCAAATAATTCTGCGCCTAACCACAAAACGACTGGATCGACAGATGTCAACCGACAGAGGCGTCCCTCCCCGACTCGCAAGGTTCCCAATTAATTGACACCAATGAAGAAATCTCGAAGCACATTTTTTTCCATCCACTAGCTCAGTTCTCTGAAGGGGAGTATAGGGGAAAGGGGAGGAGGGCTTGTTCACGCACGTAAGGTGTGAGGCTTTTACACAAGTCGAGGCAGGAAATAGTATTTCTGTGCGCGTACTTGTTTGGCAAACAGCCAGGGCAAATCAAATCAGTTTACACACAATTACCACTGTGGAGGGCGCCTGAGTGCGGTGAAAGAAATTGAGTGAGAAAGGAAAAAGCAGAGAAACATAACACGGGGAAATGGGGCAAAAGCATTCTGAATGGCGGCAGCAGCAGTGGTAGTCACGAAATAGAGAATTAAAATCACAGATCATCGATTAGACGTCATCAGATAACTATGGGGGCCTATGAAGAGGAGGCAGCGGCAGCGGAGGAGGAGAGTGTGGACATGGAGGTCCGGACCAAGTGGATGAGGCCCTG
The DNA here is from genome assembly GCF_000524195.1 of Echinococcus granulosus. Classification (NCBI taxonomy): domain Eukaryota; kingdom Metazoa; phylum Platyhelminthes; class Cestoda; order Cyclophyllidea; family Taeniidae; genus Echinococcus; species Echinococcus granulosus. The sequence continues at coordinate 103,402 of NW_020170520.1, read as the reverse complement.
GGTGACCGCCTTGAAGTCCTCTGTGGCGGCCGCAGGGCAGTTAGAGGGAGAGAGGTGCTTGAAGCGTGTCACATAGGAGTTTGTGCCAAAGACGTGGCACACCTCCACTACCACGCGCACTCGATGGCGCACCTTCGACGCGAATCCCGCCATCGGCGAGGCCGCAGTGGAGGTGACGGCATTGGCATTAGCGGAGGGGACAGGTGGCAGTGGCGAGAAGACGAACTGCAGACGATATTTGCCGGGTCGGGCAAAGTGAATGCGAGCGGTGTTGAGAGCGCTGATGAGCTGACTCATCAACCGGTCAGGGTTGGAGCCGAAGATGGTGGCGGACGTAGAAGAGGAGGAGGCCTTCCGCCAGGTGCCCGAGAAGACGGAGATATTGCGAGGCTTCTTATCGAAGCAGGCCGGCAGCAGCGGCTCCAGGCTGTTGCTAATGCTTGCCACCAGCGCCTCTCCTACAACATAATTAGGCCCCACGGGTGATAAAACTGAAACGAAAAGTTGCCCGACTCATTTTCACCGGTCACACCGCCATATAAGGGAGGTGCATATCAAAGGGGGAGAGTTCACCTTCTGAATGACCCTTCTCAGGCAACATAGAACTCCAAGGATCATCAGTGGTGATGACAGCATGTTTCCGCTCGGAAGAGAAGGCGCGGTGGTGCGCAGGAATCGGCGAGTCGGTGGCCATCAAACTGTCACCCTGCTTGCCTGCCTCCCCTCGCTCCACTGCTGCCTGTATGGAGGCCCCACGTGTCGGTGTGGTTCTGGAGCTGAAGGCAGGGGAGAAACGTAAACTCTCGTGGAGTTCTGCATAGTAAACTGATTTGCAAGCTACTTAGGAATCAGTAGAAAGCTTTACAAGAAAAACTGCAGCGGGTTAGGCAGCGCAATTCCAATATTTTTTATTGACGATTTGTAAAAAATTTTTAAAGCTGTAAATCACAAATTGCAGGCTGTTTAATGCATCAATCTGGAAAGTAAAACCATGGGGTTTGCAGGCAGGAGTCTGATTTCGAGCAAACTAAGAAACGCCGAATTGTCTAGGGTGGATGAAATAGGGAAATTTGATCGTGATTTCCCACACCCAGAAAACGCTTAGGTAAAGCAAACGACTCAGCTCAAGATGACAATTAATTGCCGCAGAAAATGCCGCCCTGAATCCCAAGCATGCGGTTTCACAGTCTGGCACACTCATTCCTACGCTATGGAATGAGTTTAACCTCACAAAAACACCAATGAACCCGCAAAGTGCGGACCTTATTTTGTTGTCACAATAGGTTACAGGGCTGCGTGATAGCAAGAAAAATAACCAGACATTAAAGCAAAGTGCACGCATAAGGTAGAAGCGCGGCGCCAAGATAAGGCAGACCTTAAAGTAGACAGATTGTGAAAGTGCAAACTTAGGAAAAAAGAGCAATTGTTCCTACGTAGAAGGATAACAAAGATTGCTGCAAAAGCGACACTAAGTGCCGATGACTGTGGAGTCGTTGGAGGTGGAGGAGGATTAGCACATGTCATCGACAGCGGAAGTGGTGAAATAGCCGACATCGAGTGTCAGTGAAAAAAGACAATGGGGGAGTGATACACTAAGGTGTACACCGAGCTAGCGGGCAACTTACTGCGATCGGTTTCTCTTGCGTCGGAAACTGTGAGAAATGAATAACAGCAAGAATAACAGTTTCGGGAGTCGCGTAATGCACACGTACGACGAATGGAACACAAGAATTGCGATGAAGGATCGGCTTACCTCTTGCTCAGCCGCGAGGAGACACTGCGGAGGAACGATGAAGAGTGGTGGTACTCAGTGGGTTTGGTGGTCACCCGCACCGGCGACTCTATCACTTCCGCCTGCCGCTGTTGCTGGGAGGAGTGCGTCAGAGGTGAAGAGGAGGTGACGGGGGGCCTGAATCGCTGCGAGTGCTCCACTGCAGTGTTGGTGGCGTGGCGGACGATGCGAGCTGCCGGGGCGGTACTGCGGTCTGGTGCGCCCCGCATGAAGGTGGGTACTGTGTTGGGCTCGACTTTGGCAACTGCGTGTGAAGGATGATCGGCGGAAAGCACCTCATCCGCTGCCTCAAAGTGGATTGCCGGACGCGACTTGTTGCGTTGATGCTTCCGTGACATGCTCCTACAAGAGCATACAGGAAAGGCTTAGCTGATAAGAGAACTACTGCAAAAACACAAAGGAAGTTTTGCTAAGAAAGCACCACTCCAACGGGAACTGATAAAGACGCTCTTAAGCAAATTTAAACAAGCATGATTAAATAACGATTACATCATAACCAACTAAATGCGAATATACTACTAAAAAACTTTTCCTTGGAGAAAAAAAGAACAATTTGCGTAATTGTAAGACGGTGATAAAAATTGGAAAATTACCTTCTAACCCGCTTCCAGAAGCTGAATGGCGGTAAATTTCCAAGGGGCAGCAGAGATTTGAAAAAAAAAACAAAAAGAATTAGAATAAATAAAAAATTAAGTGAATGTGCGCGCCAGATGTTCATGCGACACCCCTGAAACGATTCGACCACCTCGTGCAGAAATTAGAGTGGATCACACGAATGGCACAAAACGACAAATGATGGTGGTAGTGGTGGTGGTGAAGGTAACAGTAGTGAGGAGATGTCAATTGACGCCCATGACAAAAGGTGGGCGGAGAAAGTGGGCGCACAGACAGTCAATAAGAACTCGGTTAGTATCTTAGGCGAATATGGAAGCAGAACGCACACACACACACACACACACCGCAAAACCCACCCACAAAAGAACGCCCCTCCGCCTCCACGATTTTCGTCCAGGCTGGTGACTTCATAGGCGCTCTCAGCCGTGGACAAGCTAGACACGAGGTGGGGTTAATTAACTGTAATCACACCAGTATAGCTAAGCGAGTCACACCCTCGTCAGCCATAAGGGGGAAACTGACACGAACGGAGTGTTTAAACGTGCAGGTGTGTGTACATAGCGAGTGAGACACTTACGAGTCCTGGCGTTTGAGGGTGCTGCATTCGCTATCGTCGGCGCAGCCACGGGGGGAAGTAGGACTAGGCATAGTGGTGGCCTGTTTCAGGGTCTTTCCCAGCCGGAGATCACTCGAACCACTAGCAGCACAGCGTCCACTAGCCGAGGAGTGAACCCCCAAACCGTCGACATCCAGCTCTCGGTCCGATGCGTCCCGCTCTCCCCCTGATTTAGCACCCACTTGGCTGTAAAAAAGGACGTAGTATGCACTCAGTGGAGGGGATGAGAGAAAGCGAATGCAAACTAGTGGCAACGTAACTCGATAAACGCATTTTAAGAGCAAAAAGCACAGTAGACGTTAACATAGCTACCGTAGTGAAGGATAGGTAAGCAACCAGGAACAAGAGCTCCAACATACCATAAAAAAGAAATGGTTGGACTAGTGAACTACGCTTACCTTCGTTTCTTGCCAATCGTGGGCCACAGCAATGAATCCTTGGCAGAGGGATGGGAGGTAGCAAAATAATCAGGGATAAAGCTGTGAACTAATCCGAGCTGCTAAAAATAATTCCTACCTAGGGGGATCAGCGGGGTAAAGCAACTTTAAAAGAGCTCCGCAAAACATTTAAAAAACGAGGAACAAAGAGAAGCAGATTAACAGAAAGATAACTGGACTTCAAAGCGTTTAGCAGGATTGCTAAAGTACCTGAAGAGCTTCGAACACTAGGGATCTGAAGTGCGGGATTCAAGCAATAACAAGGTGACCGATTACACGCATTACCAGTGAAGCAAGGAAAAAAACTGACGCATATTGATACCAAAAATTAAGAATAATGACAATGCAAAAGTGCTTGATAGTTTATGTTACCATCGCCATTTTACACTTTAACATCTAATAAAAGATCGAAAAGCACAGAAGCAAATAAATGGTTGCTAACCATAAACAGGAATTATGGATTAAAAGTTGAATTTTAGCATGCTATCCGAATCCAATTATAAGTGATAAGCGTACTCGACGATGTTGTCCATATTGGGGACGCGAATAAGAGCCTTTGCGACATCAGAGTCACCCTCAGCACCACCAGGGCCTCCGACAGCAACTGTGTTGCGGCGTTTATCCGTGGACGTGAAGGTTCGCGTTCTCCGAACACCACTACCACTGCCAATGCCGCCAGACGGCTTCGACGGAGGTCGATTAGTGGGAGAGTCCCTTGGGGCCTCGGATGACTTGGGAGTATCAAAGTGAGTAGTTGGAATAGCCACCTTTGGCTTATCAGGTCTTACGCCACTGGTGACAGTCGTCGATTCAACGGAAACAGTCTCCCTGAGAGAGAAAATTGAATCTAATTGAGATTGTGAAAAGCTTTCCAGAATAACAGCAAGAGAGCTAAAGAACTCACCCGCGTTTTTGTGCCCAAGCGGATTTCTGCTTTCCGCTGGCAGACGAGGTAGAATCGGAGGTAGACTCTGCAGCGGGAACGGTGGAGTTAGTAGATCCGTTTGCACGCGTAGAAGAGGAACTCTTTCTGATGGAGGCTGAAGAGGCCAGCAATTGAGGTGTGTCTAAAATCCGAGAAAGTTGTTTTGCAACGGAAATCAGCGATACCGGAAAATTTACCCAAACCAACATTAACGTCCAATACCAAATGTAAGCATCTAAACAATTAATAAAACAGAAAAGAGGAAAAATACGCTAAGTACTAAATCCATTCTCAAACATTAAATTCCTTCCCAAATGATAGCAAACTATCGATCTACCGCAAATATCGAAAGCGACCCATCCAGTCTCCCAACTTTGGAGGGGAGGAGACACTTCGACGAAACACGCAACTTCATCTGGCTGAATGGAGGAATGAATTGTTGGCAAAAGACTATTCGATTGAATGACAGTCCGATAAACGGTGCTAACGATTACGAACCCATCAAAGACGGAAATTGAATGTGAGACGTTAATTTCTATTAAGCAGAGAGCATTACTCCAGCCCTCAGAGGCATACCTGAATCTTCGAGGGTGGTCAAGGCAGAACCGCCATCAGCAACAGCAGCAGGTGTGGTGCCAACGGCGGCAGATCCTTTGGGTGTAGACACGGACTTGGCGGGATCGGAGGTGGACACAGATGCGGAGCCGTCATCGGTAGTGGTGAAGGCGGCGGGGCGGTTGGAAATGCTGACGGAAGAGGGTAATTGGGGACAGAGGGATGAGTTAGAGGAGGTGGAGCGATCCGTCCCTAAGAGGAAGTAGGTAGCTGTCACGTTGTTGAATTTATTATTCTCCAGAGAGTCCTTAACCTCCTCCAGCGTGAAGCCCATCTCGACCATCTTGGCTACAAAAACAACAACAACAACAACAGAGATGTTGTCAGAAATGCATACAAAATCATCAGCAATCACGGTACAACTCCAATCTTCCGTCACAAAGTGTACCAATACAGTAGACGCTCAAAAGCGCAAGAAGTACCTACTTAAATTGTTGAATCCAACAGGGTTCGGGAAATCGACTGCACCATGCTTGCAACCAACTAAACCTAGACATATCAAAATCCGGTTTTCGCAAACAACAATATCACATGCTGTTTGGAAAATAAATTAAACAATATGGTGGGAGAATCCTTTAAGAAAAAGAACTACAGCATAAGATATGTTTACCTAGCAGAAACTTTGAGTTGAATAAGGGGAGGGGGCAATGACAGGGGTCAACGAAAAGAGGGAGGCAATGGCACCTCAAAAAGATCACAAGATTTGAAAAAGAGTATAAAAGCAGATGCGAAGAGACATAGAAAGCCAAAAAATTGCAGCCACTACCCGTACTGATCAAATAGTGCAAAAGCACCCTTCGTATTTTGGCATGCAGCCAAGGTGTTACTAGTGGAGACTAATTGCGTTAGCACAAACCGAAAGATAGGCAAAAAACAGTAAGGAGAGAAGAGAAACAAGTTGGGTCGAATTTAAGAATTGGGGATGTATGATGATGAGTAAAAAATTCGCTTTTCTCCGAGTACTCAAGTGACCTTACCAAGTCTAATAGGATCTTTGAAGTCAGGCGGTGGTTCTTGGTAGGGTCGGAGAATATTGTCTTCCATGTTGATATTCGTCCATTTGTCCTCCATGACAGACTATAATGTAATTGAAGTTTGTGAGGGAAAATGAGGCGTCCCAGTATTGGAACAACAGAAAAGGTAAAAATGAAAATAACTTACTAAGAGTGAATACCTTTTCTCTGGGTTAAGGACAAGCATGCGCTTCAGCAGCATCTCGCAATCGGTGGACATGAAAAAGGGGATGCGATATTTGCCACGGAGAACACGTTCACGAAGATCCTATCAAGAGGAGAGCAGCATAACATTTTCAGTAATGCTGTAGGTAGACATGACAGTAGAAAACATAGGAAGCTAAAACTAACCCGCAAGTTCTGTGCATCAAAGGGAAGGTACCCGGCAACAATGGTGTAGAGAATGACGCCCAGTGACCAAACATCCACCTCAGGACCGATATACTTCTTGCCAAGGAACAACTCGGGCGCTGCGTACGGTGGCGACCCACAGAATGTGTCCAATTTCTTATCCGCGCGGAATGTATTGGAGAAACCGAAGTCGGCCAATTTGATGTTGTAATCGGCATCCAGGAGTAGATTCTCTGCCTTCAGCACAATGCAACACACTTGGGTTACCTCTACATAATATTCAACAAATTTCCAGAATGTGGGATGAAGTGAAGAAGGGGAGACCAACCTTGAGATCACGGTGGACGATATTTTTTTGGTGGCAGTACTGTACCGCAGAGACAATCTGACGGAACTTGATGCGAGCATCCTTCTCACGCATCCGACCATTGGACACGAGGTATTCAAAGAGCTCACCTACAATGCATGCGAGAAAGATTCGCGCCCGAAAAGAATTGCACCAGACATGCTAGAGGGGGCACTTGGCGATGTAGCCATTTTGAAGTAATGTTTGGCGATGCGACAGGCGAAAATAAGCGATCTGCACTGCCCCCATTGCCAAAAATGTCAACAGTTCATTGAAACAGTGATCACTCAAAGGTAGAGGACCCAGAATGCACTGAATAAGATCAAATAGTTTCATCCAAATGAAGTGAAAATCCAGAATATTTAGGTCAAAAACGCGTGCGAATGCTCAAGGATTATTCTCCCAAATATTTGGAAGTGAGCCTTAAATGTGTTAAGGTTGCAAAAAAACAGAATGAAGCGCACAAATACGAAGTAAAGACACCACGACCATGCAACAGCACATCGCTGACTGGTATCTTATGCATGATTCACACAGTGTGGAAACATTCTGATGCCTCACCCAGGGTGGGAAGAATGTGCCAAAAGTTCAGAAGTGCATTCTGAGTCAAACTAAACTTCTCTGCGATGACTGCAGTTAGAGGGGCATCTCAGCAGCACAACCGATGACAGGTGTGGGAAAACATTGCACCCAACTAACGCATGGGAATTGCTGCAATAAGCGGAATAAAGCAAACTCAGTTCCCATAGCCATAATGAAAAATAATGTAGAGGTGACGACCACATAAAAGGAGTTAACAAGATCCGTCCTTTCAATAAATGACATCAGCTTCACCTTCGAGAAGTGAACTGTCCAAATTTCAGGAGATTAGGACAGAGGAATACCTTTCCGGATGGCAGTAGGCATAAAAATCCAATTCGCATAAAAAGTTGAAGAGCAGCGACCGCTGGATCATAAATTTCGGCCTCAAAACCTTCCCGAAATAAACAGGACACCGATAAAATCAGTGGTGTGTGTGAATATTTGGCAGCATAAGTTAACAAGCCACAGTAAACAAGGCAGCAGAGGGAGAGAGAGAGGAGCCAAGAGCAGATAGGCAACTTGCCACTAGTCAGGCGCGCACACGGTGATGCACTGGCTTTGAGTGGCAGTGGGCCTTAGGTGGCCTGGTTAATGCCACTGAGGGGGGAGAGGGCGGCAAAGGAAAAGAAACACGGTCTTTGGGGCGAATAAATTAGCCGCTATTGGTCGGATGTGACAGAGAGAGAAGTGATTAATAGCGAAAGAAACTAAGCCATGAAGAAGCCACATATTATTCAAACATAAAGGCTGACGAGTGACACGAAAACACATCTGAAGGGAGCAAGGGATAACGAGAACACCACAAGTGTCTGATGAAACCAGAACGCGGCTGTCAATAACTAAGTTGAAAGAGCACCCTAGTGTTGATGTGCACGGGCTCATACTCAACGGGGACCAACTGTGAAAAGGTTTACTGACGATGAAGAAAATCATTTCCCATGCAAGGTACTAAGGGAAGCGTCATGTGGAAAACATATGTAATAACCGAAAGGGATGAGAAATAAGAGCTTCACTTGAGCAAAAAACGCACCAGTAGATGCGCACGCATGAATGAGTTGGAGCTATTGCACAACTTCGCAAGTACGTATTTAAACAGTTCACACGGTCACCCCCGTGACAGAAGAAGCTCTCCCAAATGGCGGAGCAGCCACTGAAGAGACCTACGACAAAACTCAAAAGATCACACTGACTACATTATGTACTTATCAAACAGCAGTGGGTGTAGGACCGAACCCTAATTCTTGATCGAAGACAAAAAGGGTCATTTTTGGATAAATTACATGAATTTGAGGATCAATTTAGTGAGAGACTTTTAACGATCCAAGTCGAAATGCAACTCCTGGTAGGTGTGCCATCCCAACAAAAACAAAACACATTAACAACATATTGAGTGCCATGGCAACAGATATTACTGCCTTACTGTGAAAATAAACACTGCACGCATGGAGCACCCTACACAGTAGGGGGAAACTTAATGAGAGGGAAATACAGTAGAGCTGTTTTGAGGTTATATTTAGGCACGGATTTACAAACACGTAATAAAAAAGTCCTGTTGACATGATTTATGGGACACAATGGGAGCGCTTACCATTTGCGGCGAATTCCATTACCAGATAGACGTGACGATCAGATTCAATCACCTCATAGAGCTTCACTAAAAGATAAAAACAATGGCAAGAAAGGAGCAGAAGAAGGGTTAAGCGTGAAGCACTCAGAAAACAGACATGGCTACACGCTATGGGGCGAATTTTGATTGACAGGAGCAAAGCGACGCAACTTAGTGGGGTTGAAAAACCAAGAAGGAATTGAGCACAAGGACTATCAAATATGAGCGTGAGGTAGTGCAGATTATCCCTAGTCAGGCCAGAAGTCGGATGAGAATTTTGAAATAAACTGGGTCCCAACAAGGCGCAAGCATCACCATTACTTCAGAGAAACCACAAAGGAAACTAGAAACTGTGACAGGTTCTTAGTTATGAGAAATGTTTTGCGCACGCAGCAGGAGAGAAAACCACTCGCGCCACGCAGACGACAAGCAAGACCCACAAGCCTTAATCCATCGCCTCTGCCAGCCCGATGGACAAAATGGAAAAAGTAAATGGTGAGAAGGAATTCACGCATTTAACCAACACCAATCTTGCCACTCATATATCTTATTTCAATGCGATCATGCCACCACCTAGTAAAAAAAGGGAGCTAAAGACCGCAATGGATGTACTTGTTGCAGCCACCCCAATCGCCAGTGTGGGGGAGCATTGCAGTACACATACACAAAAATTGAAATACTGAGGTGGAAGATGAGGAGGTATGACAGAGGTGCAAGCCACAACTGCTGGTGTATAGGCACGAAAGCAAAGCACAACGAACGAGGCGGGCGCGTGCACACACCCACACAAAGGGTGATGATGATGGCGCAAGCGCACACACTATTGATGGTCAACACGTGTGACAGAATTCACACACACGCGCACAAAAGTAGTCATGCAAATTTGTGCACACTCCTGGGTGAGTAGCAGCGGTGGCAGCAGCATCAGCTTGCAGAGGAGTGCAAAAACTCCCCCCTCCTAAAGAACAAGCTCTCCGCAGGTCAGAATGGACCTTGGATGGTTCTTTCTGGTGAAAACCAAGTTAACATTATTTTGATAATTAGCTCTGACCCCCCCCCCCC